>NW_026645614.1:0-112208 GCF_949987535.1 Balaenoptera acutorostrata
ACTCACTTACAGAGAGATATCAATACATAGGTTTGAAGATTCTTACTAGTCAGATATATTCTTGTGCGGTGAATAGGGGGTGTTGAGTCCAGTTCACTGAAAAAGGAATAGGTCTTGTCTCTTACATATTGGGTTTATGGAACGGTATCTGAGCTAATTTGAAACCCTTGTTTTATGCATCACCCCACCTCACCTTTCCCGTTCAGCAGCCATAGTGTGTTTCCTAAACGTGGGACTCTGTTCTGTTTTGCAATTCAGTTCAAGTGTAGCGGTTTTTACATTCCCTCTAGAAGTGATATCTTATGATAAGTGTCTTTTTCTGTGTGACTTATTTCACTTAGAATCGTCGTACCTAAATCCACTCATCGTGCTGCTACTAGCCTTATGACGTTGATTTCATGGCTGAGTGATATTCCATTGTACATGAGGACCACAACTTCTTTATCCATTTTTCTCTTTCCTAGGATATTTAAGGTGTAATGAAGTGGGGTTCTTGTCCACAGAGCAGCCCTAAACTTTGGGGTGCCTGTGTCTTGCTGATTTTTAGTTTTCCCAATTTATACGGCCATGAGTGGAAGTGCCCTATGCTCTCCAAGCTGTGTTTTTTAGATGTTTCAGAACACACCGTACACTTCTCCAGAGTGGCTGTTGGCAATTTACATCCCACCCATCAGCGTAGTAAGGCTCCCATTTCTCCATGGCCGGTCCTGCATTTCTGGTTTGGACACTTTTTTCCGCATGGCCCTTTTGCCCGCTGCGAAGCGAGACTTCTTTGGAGCGCTGATTGGCCTTTCCAGGTTGCTTGGTTGGCCAAAAAGGGCGTATGCGTTTTTTCCTGAATATATTCAGGAAAAAACGCATACGCCCTTTTTGGCCAAGGGCATCATTGTCCACGTTTGGCCGCTTTTCATGTGCTTTCAAGGCGATTCGAATCTACCTCCTGAAATCTGTTTCCTGCAATTCTGCCTTGCTTTCAAAGCCTCTTCGTTGCCTTCCCTTAATATATTTGTGGACGAGAGGTATCATTTAAAACTCTGCAGGTTTGTGAATTGCAGTGCCCCTGAGCTCCATTTTTCAACTCGCTTTTTTGGGAGCTGGCCGCAAAAGCGCAGGATTGCTTCAGGCCCTCTTCTGGTTCTGGGGGGCAGGCTGAGCTTGTGCTTAATTCTTCTTCCTCATGGGAAAATAGAGTGACCTGTGCCTGTCCCAACACCTAGAGCTAGTCTCTCATTGGTTCCCCCTCTTCCCGTTCATCCTCAGGACAAATTGCAACCTGTACGGAACAGGAGGTTAAAGGTGCTGATTCTCCAAGGAGGGAGATGGCTAGTAAATCGGCTGGAATGGCGAACCCGAGCAAAGGAGATGAGAAATGAGGTGCGTTTTAGAAACCTTTCCCGATCACACGGTGTACCATCTTCTGGGTTTCTCATGCCTGTTTTCGACGTAGGAAGATGCCCTTGAACCTGGAGATTTGGGACCCATGGGATGGGTACCATGCAGTATTACTTGAAAGGGTCTGCGTTGGCTCACCCAACCTCACCGAACCTCTCAGCCCCAAGAGTGTCCACCCTTATGTCTCAATCAGCTGTGGGTCTAGATATGGTCAATCCAGGTTGCATCACAGCCCCTGAACGAATTTTGTAAGAATTTCTCTCTCTTTCACTGTCTTTGTTTCACGGGTTTTGAAAAGTAATTTATTTTTATAATGGGGTTTAGCTGCTTTTCACGGCTGTGTTTATGCCGCTTTACACCCCCTTGACTCACTTACAGAGAGATATCAATACATAGGTTTGAAGATTCTTACTAGTCAGATATATTCTTGTGCGGTGAATAGGGGGTGTTGAGTCCAGTTCACTGAAAAAGGAATAGGTCTTGTCTCTTACATATTGGGTTTATGGAACGGTATCTGAGCTAATTTGAAACCCTTGTTTTATGCATCACCCCACCTCACCTTTCCCGTTCAGCAGCCATAGTGTGTTTCCTAAACGTGGGACTCTGTTCTGTTTTGCAATTCAGTTCAAGTGTAGCGGTTTTTACATTCCCTCTAGAAGTGATATCTTATGATAAGTGTCTTTTTCTGTGTGACTTATTTCACTTAGAATCGTCGTACCTAAATCCACTCATTGTGCTGCTACTAGCCTTATGACGTTGATTTCATGGCTGAGTGATATTCCATTGTACATGAGGACCACAACTTCTTTATCCATTTTTCTCTTTCCTAGGATATTTAAGTTGTAATGAAGTGGGGGTTCTTGTCCACAGAGCAGCCCTAAACTTTGGGGTGCCTGTGTCTTGCTGATTTTTAGTTTTCCCAATTTATACGGCCATGAGTGGAAGTGCCCTATGCTCTCCAAGCTGTGTTTTTTAGATGTTTCAGAACACACCGTACACTTCTCCAGAGTGGCTGTTGGCAATTTACATCCCACCCATCAGCGTAGCAAGGCTCCCATTTCTCCATGGCCGGTCCTGCATTTCTGGTTTGGACACTTTTTTCCGCATGGCCCTTTTGCCTGCTGGGAAGCGAGACTTCTTTGGAGCGCTGATTGGCCTTTCCAGGTTGCTTGGTTGGCCAAAAAGGGCGTATGCGTTTTTTCCTGAATATATTCAGGAAAAAACGCATACGCCCTTTTTGGCCAAGGGCATCATTGTCCACGTTTTGCCGCTTTTCATGTGCTTTCAAGGCGATTCGAATCTACCTCCTGAAATCTGTTTCCTGCAATTCTGCCTTGCTTTCAAAGCCTCTTCGTTGCCTTCCCTTAATATATTTGTGGACGAGAGGTATCATTTAAAACTCTGCAGGTTTGTGAATTGCAGTGCCCCTGAGCTCCATTTTTCAACTCGCTTTTTTGGGAGGTGGCCGCAAAAGCGCAGGATTGCTTCAGGCCCTCTTCTGGTTCTGGGGGGCAGGCTGAGCTTGTGCTTAATTCTTCTTCCTGATGGGAAAATAGAGTGACCTGTGCCTGTCCCAACACCTAGAGCTAGTCTCTCATTGGTTCCCCCTCTTCCCGTTCATCCTCAGGACAAATTGCAACCTGTACGGAACAGGAGGTTAAAGGTGCTGATTCTCCAAGGAGGGAGATGGCTAGTAAATCGGCTGGAATGGCGAACCCGAGCAAAGGAGATGAGAAATGAGGTGCGTTTTAGAAACCTTTCCCGATCACACGGTGTACCATCTTCTGGGTTTCTCATGCCTGTTTTCGACGTAGGAAGATGCCCTTGAACCTGGAGATTTGGGACCCATGGGATGGGTACCATGCAGTATTACTTGAAAGGGTCTGCGTTGGCTCACCCAACCTCACCGAACCTCTCAGCCCCAAGAGTGTCCACCCTTATGTCTCAATCAGCTGTGGGTCTAGATATGGTCAATCCAGGTTGCATCACAGCCCCTGAACGAATTTTGTAAGAATTTCTCTCTCTTTCACTGTCTTTGTTTCACGGGTTTTGAAAAGTAATTTATTTTTATAATGGGGTTTAGCTGCTTTTCACGGCTGTGTTTATGCCGCTTTACACCCCCTTGACTCACTTACAGAGAGATATCAATACATAGGTTTGAAGATTCTTACTAGTCAGATATATTCTTGTGCGGTGAATAGGGGGTGTTGAGTCCAGTTCACTGAAAAAGGAATAGGTCTTGTCTCTTACATATTGGGTATATGGAACGGTATCGGAGCTAATTTGAAACCCTTGTTTTATGCATCACCCCACCTCACCTTTCCCGTTCAGCAGCCATAGTGTGTTTCCTAAACGTGGGACTCTGTTCTGTTTTGCAATTCAGTTCAAGTGTAGCAGTTTTTACATTCCCTCTCGAAGTGATATCTTATGATAAGTGTCTTTTTCTGTGTGACTTATTTCACTTAGAATCGTCGTACCTAAATCCACTCATTGTGCTGCTACTAGCCTTATGACGTTGATTTCATGGCTGAGTGATATTCCATTGTACATGAGGACCACAACTTCTTTATCCATTTTTCTCTTTCCTAGGATATTTAAGGTGTAATGAAGTGGGGGTTCTTGTCCACAGAGCAGCCCTAAACTTTGGGGTGCCTGTGTCTTGCTGATTTTTGGTTTTCCCAATTTATACGGCCATGAGTGGAAGTGCCCTATGCTCTCCAAGCTGTGTTTTTTAGATGTTTCAGAACACACCGTACACTTCTCCAGAGTGGCTGTTGGCAATTTACATCCCACCCATCAGCGTAGTAAGGCTCCCATTTCTCCATGGCCGGTCCTGCATTTCTGGTTTGGACACTTTTTTCCGCATGGCCCTTTTGCCCGCTGCGAAGCGAGACTTCTTTGGAGCGCTGATTGGCCTTTCCAGGTTGCTTGGTTGGCCAAAAAGGGCGTATGCGATTTTTCCTGAATATATTCAGGAAAAAACGCATACGCCCTTTTTGGCCAAGGGCATCATTGTCCACGTTTTGCCGCTTTTCATGTGCTTTCAAGGCGATTCGAATCTACCTCCTGAAATCTGTTTCCTGCAATTCTGCCTTGCTTTCAAAGCCTCTTCGTTGCCTTCCCTTAATATATTTGTGGACGAGAGGTATCATTTAAAACTCTGCAGGTTTGTGAATTGCAGTGCCCCTGAGCTCCATTTTTCAACTCGCTTTTTTGGGAGCTGGCCGCAAAAGCGCAGGATTGCTTCAGGCCCTCTTCTGGTTCTGGGGGGCAGGCTGAGCTTGTGCTTAATTCTTCTTCCTCATGGGAAAATAGAGTGACCTGTGCCTGTCCCAACACCTAGAGCTAGTCTCTCATTGGTTCCCCCTCTTCCCGTTCATCCTCAGGACAAATTGCAACCTGTACGGAACAGGAGGTTAAAGGTGCTGATTCTCCAAGGAGGGAGATGGCTAGTAAATCGGCTGGAATGGCGAACCCGAGCAAAGGAGATGAGAAATGAGGTGCGTTTTAGAAACCTTTCCCGATCACACGGTGTACCATCTTCTGGGTTTCTCATGCCTGTTTTCGACGTAGGAAGATGCCCTTGAACCTGGAGATTTGGGACCCATGGGATGGGTACCATGCAGTATTACTTGAAAGGGTCTGCGTTGGCTCACCCAACCTCACCGAACCTCTCAGCCCCAAGAGTGTCCACCCTTATGTCTCAATCAGCTGTGGGTCTAGATATGGTCAATCCAGGTTGCATCACAGCCCCTGAACGAATTTTGTAAGAATTTCTCTCTCTTTCACTGTCTTTGTTTCACGGGTTTTGAAAAGTAATTTATTTTTATAATGGGGTTTAGCTGCTTTTCACGGCTGTGTTTATGCCGCTTTACACCCCCTTGACTCACTTACAGAGAGATATCAATACATAGGTTTGAAGATTCTTACTAGTCAGATATATTCTTGTGCGGTGAATAGGGGGTGTTGAGTCCAGTTCACTGAAAAAGGAATAGGTCTTGTCTCTTACATATTGGGTTTATGGAACGGTATCTGAGCTAATTTGAAACCCTTGTTTTATGCATCACCCCACCTCACCTTTCCCGTTCAGCAGCCATAGTGTGTTTCCTAAACGTGGGACTCTGTTCTGTTTTGCAATTCAGTTCAAGTGTAGCGGTTTTTACATTCCCTCTAGAAGTGATATCTTATGATAAGTGTCTTTTTCTGTGTGACTTATTTCACTTAGAATCGTCGTACCTAAATCCACTCATCGTGCTGCTACTAGCCTTATGACGTTGATTTCATGGCTGAGTGATATTCCATTGTACATGAGGACCACAACTTCTTTATCCATTTTTCTCTTTCCTAGGATATTTAAGGTGTAATGAAGTGGGGGTTCTTGTCCACAGAGCAGCCCTAAACTTTGGGGTGCCTGTGTCTTGCTGATTTTTAGTTTTCCCAATTTATACGGCCATGAGTGGAAGTGCCCTATGCTCTCCAAGCTGTGTTTTTTAGATGTTTCAGAACACACCGTACACTTCTCCAGAGTGGCTGTTGGCAATTTACATCCCACCCATCAGCGTAGCAAGGCTCCCATTTCTCCATGGCCGGTCCTGCATTTCTGGTTTGGACACTTTTTTCCGCATGGCCCTTTTGCCCGCTGGGAAGCGAGACTTCTTTGGAGCGCTGATTGGCCTTTCCAGGTTGCTTGGTTGGCCAAAAAGGGCGTATGCGTTTTTTCCTGAATATATTCAGGAAAAAACGCATACGCCCTTTTTGGCCAAGGGCATCATTGTCCACGTTTTGCCGCTTTTCATGTGCTTTCAAGGCGATTCGAATCTACCTCCTGAAATCTGTTTCCTGCAATTCTGCCTTGCTTTCAAAGCCTCTTCGTTGCCTTCCCTTAATATATTTGTGGACGAGAGGTATCATTTAAAACTCTGCAGGTTTGTGAATTGCAGTGCCCCTGAGCTCCATTTTTCAACTCGCTTTTTTGGGAGCTGGCCGCAAAAGCGCAGGATTGCTTCAGGCCCTCTTCTGGTTCTGGGGGGCAGGCTGAGCTTGTGCTTAATTCTTCTTCCTGATGGGAAAATAGAGTGACCTGTGCCTGTCCCAACACCTAGAGCTAGTCTCTCATTGGTTCCCCCTCTTCCCGTTCATCCTCAGGACAAATTGCAACCTGTACGGAACAGGAGGTTAAAGGTGCTGATTCTCCAAGGAGGGAGATGGCTAGTAAATCGGCTGGAATGGCGAACCCGAGCAAAGGAGATGAGAAATGAGGTGCGTTTTAGAAACCTTTCCCGATCACACGGTGTACCATCTTCTGGGTTTCTCATGCCTGTTTTCGACGTAGGAAGATGCCCTTGAACCTGGAGATTTGGGACCCATGGGATGGGTACCATGCAGTATTACTTGAAAGGGTCTGCGTTGGCTCACCCAACCTCACCGAACCTCTCAGCCCCAAGAGTGTCCACCCTTATGTCTCAATCAGCTGTGGGTCTAGATATGGTCAATCCAGGTTGCATCACAGCCCCTGAACGAATTTTGTAAGAATTTCTCTCTCTTTCACTGTCTTTGTTTCACGGGTTTTGAAAAGTAATTTATTTTTATAATGGGGTTTAGCTGCTTTTCACGGCTGTGTTTATGCCGCTTTACACCCCCTTGACTCACTTACAGAGAGATATCAATACATAGGTTTGAAGATTCTTACTAGTCAGATATATTCTTGTGCGGTGAATAGGGGGTGTTGAGTCCAGTTCACTGAAAAAGGAATAGGTCTTGTCTCTTACATATTGGGTTTATGGAACGGTATCTGAGCTAATTTGAAACCCTTGTTTTATGCATCACCCCACCTCACCTTTCCCGTTCAGCAGCCATAGTGTGTTTCCTAAACGTGGGACTCTGTTCTGTTTTGTAATTCAGTTCAAGTGTAGCGGTTTTTACATTCCCTCTCTAAGTGATATCTTATGATAAGTGTCTTTTTCTGTGTGACTTATTTCACTTAGAATCGTCGTACCTAAATCCACTCATCGTGCTGCTACTAGCCTTATGACGTTGATTTCATGGCTGAGTGATATTCCATTGTACATGAGGACCACAACTTCTTTATCCATTTTTCTCTTTCCTAGGATATTTAAGGTGTAATGAAGTGGGGGTTCTTGTCCACAGAGCAGCCCTAAACTTTGGGGTGCCTGTGTCTTGCTGATTTTTAGTTTTCCCAATTTATACGGCCATGAGTGGAAGTGCCCTATGCTCTCCAAGCTGTGTTTTTTAGATGTTTCAGAACACACCGTACACTTCTCCAGAGTGGCTGTTGGCAATTTACATCCCACCCATCAGCGTAGTAAGGCTCCCATTTCTCCATGGCCGGTCCTGCATTTCTGGTTTGGACACTTTTTTCCGCATGGCCCTTTTGCCCGCTGCGAAGCGAGACTTCTTTGGAGCGCTGATTGGCCTTTCCAGGTTGCTTGGTTGGCCAAAAAGGGCGTATGCGTTTTTTCCTGAATATATTCAGGAAAAAACGCATACGCCCTTTTTGGCCAAGGGCATCATTGTCCACGTTTTGCCGCTTTTCATGTGCTTTCAAGGCGATTCGAATCTACCTCCTGAAATCTGTTTCCTGCAATTCTGCCTTGCTTTCAAAGCCTCTTCGTTGCCTTCCCTTAATATATTTGTGGACGAGAGGTATCATTTAAAACTCTGCAGGTTTGTGAATTGCAGTGCCCCTGAGCTCCATTTTTCAACTCGCTTTTTTGGGAGCTGGCCGCAAAAGCGCAGGATTGCTTCAGGCCCTCTTCTGGTTCTGGGGGGCAGGCTGAGCTTGTGCTTAATTCTTCTTCCTCATGGGAAAATAGAGTGACCTGTGCCTGTCCCAACACCTAGAGCTAGTCTCTCATTGGTTCCCCCTCTTCCCGTTCATCCTCAGGACAAATTGCAACCTGTACGGAACAGGAGGTTAAAGGTGCTGATTCTCCAAGGAGGGAGATGGCTAGTAAATCGGCTGGAATGGCGAACCCGAGCAAAGGAGATGAGAAATGAGGTGCGTTTTAGAAACCTTTCCCGATCACACGGTGTACCATCTTCTGGGTTTCTCATGCCTGTTTTCGACGTAGGAAGATGCCCTTGAACCTGGAGATTTGGGACCCATGGGATGGGTACCATGCAGTATTACTTGAAAGGGTCTGCGTTGGCTCACCCAACCTCACCGAACCTCTCAGCCCCAAGAGTGTCCACCCTTATGTCTCAATCAGCTGTGGGTCTAGATATGGTCAATCCAGGTTGCATCACAGCCCCTGAACGAATTTTGTAAGAATTTCTCTCTCTTTCACTGTCTTTGTTTCACGGGTTTTGAAAAGTAATTTATTTTTATAATGGGGTTTAGCTGCTTTTCACGGCTGTGTTTATGCCGCTTTACACCCCCTTGACTCACTTACAGAGAGATATCAATACATAGGTTTGAAGATTCTTACTAGTCAGATATATTCTTGTGCGGTGAATAGGGGGTGTTGAGTCCAGTTCACTGAAAAAGGAATAGGTCTTGTCTCTTACATATTGGGTTTATGGAACGGTATCTGAGCTAATTTGAAACCCTTGTTTTATGCATCACCCCACCTCACCTTTCCCGTTCAGCAGCCATAGTGTGTTTCCTAAACGTGGGACTCTGTTCTGTTTTGCAATTCAGTTCAAGTGTAGCGGTTTTTACATTCCCTCTAGAAGTGATATCTTATGATAAGTGTCTTTTTCTGTGTGACTTATTTCACTTAGAATCGTCGTACCTAAATCCACTCATCGTGCTGCTACTAGCCTTATGACGTTGATTTCATGGCTGAGTGATATTCCATTGTACATGAGGACCACAACTTCTTTATCCATTTTTCTCTTTCCTAGGATATTTAAGGTGTAATGAAGTGGGGGTTCTTGTCCACAGAGCAGCCCTAAACTTTGGGGTGCCTGTGTCTTGCTGATTTTTAGTTTTCCCAATTTATACGGCCATGAGTGGAAGTGCCCTATGCTCTCCAAGCTGTGTTTTTTAGATGTTTCAGAACACACCGTACACTTCTCCAGAGTGGCTGTTGGCAATTTACATCCCACCCATCAGCGTAGTAAGGCTCCCATTTCTCCATGGCCGGTCCTGCATTTCTGGTTTGGACACTTTTTTCCGCATGGCCCTTTTGCCCGCTGCGAAGCGAGACTTCTTTGGAGCGCTGATTGGCCTTTCCAGGTTGCTTGGTTGGCCAAAAAGGGCGTATGCGTTTTTTCCTGAATATATTCAGGAAAAAACGCATACGCCCTTTTTGGCCAAGGGCATCATTGTCCACGTTTTGCCGCTTTTCATGTGCTTTCAAGGCGATTCGAATCTACCTCCTGAAATCTGTTTCCTGCAATTCTGCCTTGCTTTCAAAGCCTCTTCGTTGCCTTCCCTTAATATATTTGTGGACGAGAGGTATCATTTAAAACTCTGCAGGTTTGTGAATTGCAGTGCCCCTGAGCTCCATTTTTCAACTCGCTTTTTTGGGAGCTGGCCGCAAAAGCGCAGGATTGCTTCAGGCCCTCTTCTGGTTCTGGGGGGCAGGCTGAGCTTGTGCTTAATTCTTCTTCCTCATGGGAAAATAGAGTGACCTGTGCCTGTCCCAACACCTAGAGCTAGTCTCTCATTGGTTCCCCCTCTTCCCGTTCATCCTCAGGACAAATTGCAACCTGTACGGAACAGGAGGTTAAAGGTGCTGATTCTCCAAGGAGGGAGATGGCTAGTAAATCGGCTGGAATGGCGAACCCGAGCAAAGGAGATGAGAAATGAGGTGCGTTTTAGAAACCTTTCCCGATCACACGGTGTACCATCTTCTGGGTTTCTCATGCCTGTTTTCGACGTAGGAAGATGCCCTTGAACCTGGAGATTTGGGACCCATGGGATGGGTACCATGCAGTATTACTTGAAAGGGTCTGCGTTGGCTCACCCAACCTCACCGAACCTCTCAGCCCCAAGAGTGTCCACCCTTATGTCTCAATCAGCTGTGGGTCTAGATATGGTCAATCCAGGTTGCATCACAGCCCCTGAACGAATTTTGTAAGAATTTCTCTCTCTTTCACTGTCTTTGTTTCACGGGTTTTGAAAAGTAATTTATTTTTATAATGGGGTTTAGCTGCTTTTCACGGCTGTGTTTATGCCGCTTTACACCCCCTTGACTCACTTACAGAGAGATATCAATACATAGGTTTGAAGATTCTTACTAGTCAGATATATTCTTGTGCGGTGAATAGGGGGTGTTGAGTCCAGTTCACTGAAAAAGGAATAGGTCTTGTCTCTTACATATTGGGTATATGGAACGGTATCGGAGCTAATTTGAAACCCTTGTTTTATGCATCACCCCACCTCACCTTTCCCGTTCAGCAGCCATAGTGTGTTTCCTAAACGTGGGACTCTGTTCTGTTTTGCAATTCAGTTCAAGTGTAGCAGTTTTTACATTCCCTCTCGAAGTGATATCTTATGATAAGTGTCTTTTTCTGTGTGACTTATTTCACTTAGAATCGTCGTACCTAAATCCACTCATCGTGCTGCTACTAGCCTTATGACGTTGATTTCATGGCTGAGTGATATTCCATTGTACATGAGGACCACAACTTCTTTATCCATTTTTCTCTTTCCTAGGATATTTAAGGTGTAATGAAGTGGGGGTTCTTGTCCACAGAGCAGCCCTAAACTTTGGGGTGCCTGTGTCTTGCTGATTTTTAGTTTTCCCACTTTATACGGCCATGAGTGGAAGTGCCCTATGCTCTCCAAGCTGTGTTTTTTAGATGTTTCAGAACACACCGTACACTTCTCCAGAGTGGCTGTTGGCAATTTACATCCCACCCATCAGCGTAGCAAGGCTCCCATTTCTCCATGGCCGGTCCTGCATTTCTGGTTTGGACACTTTTTTCCGCATGGCCCTTTTGCCTGCTGGGAAGCGAGACTTCTTTGGAGCGCTGATTGGCCTTTCCAGGTTGCTTGGTTGGCCAAAAAGGGCGTATGCGTTTTTTCCTGAATATATTCAGGAAAAAACGCATACGCCCTTTTTGGCCAAGGGCATCATTGTCCACGTTTTGCCGCTTTTCATGTGCTTTCAAGGCGATTCGAATCTACCTCCTGAAATCTGTTTCCTGCAATTCTGCCTTGCTTTCAAAGCCTCTTCGTTGCCTTCCCTTAATATATTTGTGGACGAGAGGTATCATTTAAAACTCTGCAGGTTTGTGAATTGCAGTGCCCCTGAGCTCCATTTTTCAACTCGCTTTTTTGGGAGCTGGCCGCAAAAGCGCAGGATTGCTTCAGGCCCTCTTCTGGTTCTGGGGGGCAGGCTGAGCTTGTGCTTAATTCTTCTTCCTCATGGGAAAATAGAGTGACCTGTGCCTGTCCCAACACCTAGAGCTAGTCTCTCATTGGTTCCCCCTCTTCCCGTTCATCCTCAGGACAAATTGCAACCTGTACGGAACAGGAGGTTAAAGGTGCTGATTCTCCAAGGAGGGAGATGGCTAGTAAATCGGCTGGAATGGCGAACCCGAGCAAAGGAGATGAGAAATGAGGTGCGTTTTAGAAACCTTTCCCGATCACACGGTGTACCATCTTCTGGGTTTCTCATGCCTGTTTTCGACGTAGGAAGATGCCCTTGAACCTGGAGATTTGGGACCCATGGGATGGGTACCATGCAGTATTACTTGAAAGGGTCTGCGTTGGCTCACCCAACCTCACCGAACCTCTCAGCCCCAAGAGTGTCCACCCTTATGTCTCAATCAGCTGTGGGTCTAGATATGGTCAATCCAGGTTGCATCACAGCCCCTGAACGAATTTTGTAAGAATTTCTCTCTCTTTCACTGTCTTTGTTTCACGGGTTTTGAAAAGTAATTTATTTTTATAATGGGGTTTAGCTGCTTTTCACGGCTGTGTTTATGCCGCTTTACACCCCCTTGACTCACTTACAGAGAGATATCAATACATAGGTTTGAAGATTCTTACTAGTCAGATATATTCTTGTGCGGTGAATAGGGGGTGTTGAGTCCAGTTCACTGAAAAAGGAATAGGTCTTGTCTCTTACATATTGGGTATATGGAACGGTATCGGAGCTAATTTGAAACCCTTGTTTTATGCATCACCCCACCTCACCTTTCCCGTTCAGCAGCCATAGTGTGTTTCCTAAACGTGGGACTCTGTTCTGTTTTGCAATTCAGTTCAAGTGTAGCAGTTTTTACATTCCCTCTCGAAGTGATATCTTATGATAAGTGTCTTTTTCTGTGTGACTTATTTCACTTAGAATCGTCGTACCTAAATCCACTCATTGTGCTGCTACTAGCCTTATGACGTTGATTTCATGGCTGAGTGATATTCCATTGTACATGAGGACCACAACTTCTTTATCCATTTTTCTCTTTCCTAGGATATTTAAGGTGTAATGAAGTGGGGGTTCTTGTCCACAGAGCAGCCCTAAACTTTGGGGTGCCTGTGTCTTGCTGATTTTTGGTTTTCCCAATTTATACGGCCATGAGTGGAAGTGCCCTATGCTCTCCAAGCTGTGTTTTTTAGATGTTTCAGAACACACCGTACACTTCTCCAGAGTGGCTGTTGGCAATTTACATCCCACCCATCAGCGTAGCAAGGCTCCCATTTCTCCATGGCCGGTCCTGCATTTCTGGTTTGGACACTTTTTTCCTCATGGCCCTTTTGCCCGCTGGGAAGCGAGACTTCTTTGGAGCGCTGATTGGCCTTTCCAGGTTGCTTGGTTGGCCAAAAAGGGCGTGTGCGTTTTTTCCTGAATATATTCAGGAAAAAACGCATACGCCCTTTTTGGCCAAGGGCATCATTGTCCACGTTTTGCCGCTTTTCATGTGCTTTCAAGGCGATTCGAATCTACCTCCTGACATCTGTTTCCTGCAATTCTGCCTTGCTTTCAAAGCCTCTTCGTTGCCTTCCCTTAATATATTTGTGGACGAGAGGTATCATTTAAAACTCTGCAGGTTTGTGAATTGCAGTGCCCCTGAGCTCCATTTTTCAACTCGCTTTTTTGGGAGCTGGCCGCAAAAGCGCAGGATTGCTTCAGGCCCTCTTCTGGTTCTGGGGGGCAGGCTGAGCTTGTGCTTAATTCTTCTTCCTGATGGGAAAATAGAGTGACCTGTGCCTGTCCCAACACCTAGAGCTAGTCTCTCATTGGTTCCCCCTCTTCCCGTTCATCCTCAGGACAAATTGCAACCTGTACGGAACAGGAAGTTAAAGGTGCTGATTCTCCAAGGAGGGAGATGGCTAGTAAATCGGCTGGAATGGCGAACCCGAGCAAAGGAGATGAGAAATGAGGTACGTTTTAGAAACCTTTCCCGATCACACGGTGTACCATCTTCTGGGTTTCTCATGCCTGTTTTCGACGTAGGAAGATGCCCTTGAACCTGGAGATTTGGGACCCATGGGATGGGTACCATGCAGTATTACTTGAAAGGGTCTGCGTTGGCTCACCCAACCTCACCGAACCTCTCAGCCCCAAGAGTGTCCACCCTTATGTCTCAATCAGCTGTGGGTCTAGATATGGTCAATCCAGGTTGCATCACAGCCCCTGAACGAATTTTGTAAGAATTTCTCTCTCTTTCACTGTCTTTGTTTCACGGGTTTTGAAAAGTAATTTATTTTTATAATGGGGTTTAGCTGCTTTTCACGGCTGTGTTTATGCCGCTTTACACCCCCTTGACTCACTTACAGAGAGATATCAATACATAGGTTTGAAGATTCTTACTAGTCAGATATATTCTTGTGCGGTGAATAGGGGGTGTTGAGTCCAGTTCACTGAAAAAGGAATAGGTCTTGTCTCTTACATATTGGGTTTATGGAACGGTATCTGAGCTAATTTGAAACCCTTGTTTTATGCATCACCCCACCTCACCTTTCCCGTTCAGCAGCCATAGTGTGTTTCCTAAACGTGGGACTCTGTTCTGTTTTGTAATTCAGTTCAAGTGTAGCGGTTTTTACATTCCCTCTCTAAGTGATATCTTATGATAAGTGTCTTTTTCTGTGTGACTTATTTCACTTAGAATCGTCGTACCTAAATCCACTCATCGTGCTGCTACTAGCCTTATGACGTTGATTTCATGGCTGAGTGATATTCCATTGTACATGAGGACCACAACTTCTTTATCCATTTTTCTCTTTCCTAGGATATTTAAGGTGTAATGAAGTGGGGGTTCTTGTCCACAGAGCAGCCCTAAACTTTGGGGTGCCTGTGTCTTGCTGATTTTTAGTTTTCCCAATTTATACGGCCATGAGTGGAAGTGCCCTATGCTCTCCAAGCTGTGTTTTTTAGATGTTTCAGAACACACCGTACACTTCTCCAGAGTGGCTGTTGGCAATTTACATCCCACCCATCAGCGTAGCAAGGCTCCCATTTCTCCATGGCCGGTCCTGCATTTCTGGTTTGGACACTTTTTTCCGCATTGCCCTTTTGCCCGCTGCGAAGCGAGACTTCTTTGGAGCGCTGATTGGCCTTTCCAGGTTGCTTGGTTGGCCAAAAAGGGCGTATGCGTTTTTTCCTGAATATATTCAAGAAAAAACGCATACGCCCTTTTTGGCCAAGGGCATCATTGTCCACGTTTTGCCGCTTTTCATGTGCTTTCAAGGCGATTCGAATCTACCTCCTGAAATCTGTTTCCTGCAATTCTGCCTTGCTTTCAAAGCCTCTTCGTTGCCTTCCCTTAATATATTTGTGGACGAGAGGTATCATTTAAAACTCTGCAGGTTTGTGAATTGCAGTGCCCCTGAGCTCCATTTTTCAACTCGCTTTTTTGGGAGCTGGCCGCAAAAGCGCAGGATTGCTTCAGGCCCTCTTCTGGTTCTGGGGGGCAGGCTGAGCTTGTGCTTAATTCTTCTTCCTCATGGGAAAATAGAGTGACCTGTGCCTGTCCCAACACCTAGAGCTAGTCTCTCATTGGTTCCCCCTCTTCCCGTTCATCCTCAGGACAAATTGCAACCTGTACGGAACAGGAGGTTAAAGGTGCTGATTCTCCAAGGAGGGAGATGGCTAGTAAATCGGCTGGAATGGCGAACCCGAGCAAAGGAGATGAGAAATGAGGTGCGTTTTAGAAACCTTTCCCGATCACACCGTGTACCATCTTCTGGGTTTCTCATGCCTGTTTTCGACGTAGGAAGATGCCCTTGAACCTGGAGATTTGGGACCCATGGGATGGGTACCATGCAGTATTACTTGAAAGGGTCTGCGTTGGCTCACCCAACCTCACCGAACCTCTCAGCCCCAAGAGTGTCCACCCTTATGTCTCAATCAGCTGTGGGTCTAGATATGGTCAATCCAGGTTGCATCACAGCCCCTGAACGAATTTTGTAAGAATTTCTCTCTCTTTCACTGTCTTTGTTTCACGGGTTTTGAAAAGTAATTTATTTTTATAATGGGGTTTAGCTGCTTTTCACGGCTGTGTTTATGCCGCTTTACACCCCCTTGACTCACTTACGGAGAGATATCAATACATAGGTTTGAACATTCTTACTAGTCAGATATATTCTTGTGCGGTGAATAGGGGGTGTTGAGTCCAGTTCACTGAAAAAGGAATAGGTCTTGTCTCTTACATATTGGGTTTATGGAACGGTATCTGAGCTAATTTGAAACCCTTGTTTTATGCATCACCCCACCTCACCTTTCCCGTTCAGCAGCCATAGTGTGTTTCCTAAACGTGGGACTCTGTTCTGTTTTGTAATTCAGTTCAAGTGTAGCGGTTTTTACATTCCCTCTCTAAGTGATATCTTATGATAAGTGTCTTTTTCTGTGTGACTTATTTCACTTAGAATCGTCGTACCTAAATCCACTCATCGTGCTGCTACTAGCCTTATGACGTTGATTTCATGGCTGAGTGATATTCCATTGTACATGAGGACCACAACTTCTTTATCCATTTTTCTCTTTCCTAGGATATTTAAGGTGTAATGAAGTGGGGGTTCTTGTCCACAGAGCAGCCCTAAACTTTGGGGTGCCTGTGTCTTGCTGATTTTTAGTTTTCCCAATTTATACGGCCATGAGTGGAAGTGCCCTATGCTCTCCAAGCTGTGTTTTTTAGATGTTTCAGAACACACCGTACACTTCTCCAGAGTGGCTGTTGGCAATTTACATCCCACCCATCAGCGTAGCAAGGCTCCCATTTCTCCATGGCCGGTCCTGCATTTCTGGTTTGGACACTTTTTTCCGCATTGCCCTTTTGCCCGCTGCGAAGCGAGACTTCTTTGGAGCGCTGATTGGCCTTTCCAGGTTGCTTGGTTGGCCAAAAAGGGCGTATGCGTTTTTTCCTGAATATATTCAAGAAAAAACGCATACGCCCTTTTTGGCCAAGGGCATCATTGTCCACGTTTTGCCGCTTTTCATGTGCTTTCAAGGCGATTCGAATCTACCTCCTGAAATCTGTTTCCTGCAATTCTGCCTTGCTTTCAAAGCCTCTTCGTTGCCTTCCCTTAATATATTTGTGGACGAGAGGTATCATTTAAAACTCTGCAGGTTTGTGAATTGCAGTGCCCCTGAGCTCCATTTTTCAACTCGCTTTTTTGGGAGCTGGCCGCAAAAGCGCAGGATTGCTTCAGGCCCTCTTCTGGTTCTGGGGGGCAGGCTGAGCTTGTGCTTAATTCTTCTTCCTCATGGGAAAATAGAGTGACCTGTGCCTGTCCCAACACCTAGAGCTAGTCTCTCATTGGTTCCCCCTCTTCCCGTTCATCCTCAGGACAAATTGCAACCTGTACGGAACAGGAGGTTAAAGGTGCTGATTCTCCAAGGAGGGAGATGGCTAGTAAATCGGCTGGAATGGCGAACCCGAGCAAAGGAGATGAGAAATGAGGTGCGTTTTAGAAACCTTTCCCGATCACACCGTGTACCATCTTCTGGGTTTCTCATGCCTGTTTTCGACGTAGGAAGATGCCCTTGAACCTGGAGATTTGGGACCCATGGGATGGGTACCATGCAGTATTACTTGAAAGGGTCTGCGTTGGCTCACCCAACCTCACCGAACCTCTCAGCCCCAAGAGTGTCCACCCTTATGTCTCAATCAGCTGTGGGTCTAGATATGGTCAATCCAGGTTGCATCACAGCCCCTGAACGAATTTTGTAAGAATTTCTCTCTCTTTCACTGTCTTTGTTTCACGGGTTTTGAAAAGTAATTTATTTTTATAATGGGGTTTAGCTGCTTTTCACGGCTGTGTTTATGCCGCTTTACACCCCCTTGACTCACTTACGGAGAGATATCAATACATAGGTTTGAAGATTCTTACTAGTCAGATATATTCTTGTGCGGTGAATAGGGGGTGTTGAGTCCAGTTCACTGAAAAAGGAATAGGTCTTGTCTCTTACATATTGGGTTTATGGAACGGTATCTGAGCTAATTTGAAACCCTTGTTTTATGCATCACCCCACCTCACCTTTCCCGTTCAGCAGCCATAGTGTGTTTCCTAAACGTGGGACTCTGTTCTGTTTTGCAATTCAGTTCAAGTGTAGCGGTTTTTACATTCCCTCTCTAAGTGATATCTTATGATAAGTGTCTTTTTCTGTGTGACTTATTTCACTTAGAATCTTCGTACCTAAATCCACTCATCGTGCTGCTAGTAGCCTTATGACGTGGATTTCATGGCTGAGTGATATTCCATTGTACATGAGGACCACAACTTCTTTATCCATTTTTCTCTTTCCTAGGATATTTAAGGTGTAATGAAGTGGGGGTTCTTGTCAACAGAGCAGCCCTAAACTTTGGGGTGCCTGTGTCTTGCTGATTTTTAGTTTTCCCAATTTATACGGCCATGAGTGGAAGTGCCCTATGCTCTCCAAGCTGTGTTTTTTAGATGTTTCAGAACACACCGTACACTTCTCCAGAGTGGCTGTTGGCAATTTACATCCCGCCCATCAGCGTAGCAAGGCTCCCATTTCTCCATGGCCGGTCCTGCATTTCTGGTTTGGACACTTTTTTCCGCATGGCCCTTTTGCCCGCTGGGAAGCGAGACTTCTTTGGAGCGCTGATTGGCCTTTCCAGGTTGCTTGGTTGGCCAAAAGGGGCGTATGCGTTTTTTCCTGAATATATTCAGGAAAAAACGCATACGCCCTTTTTGGCCAAGGGCATCATTGTCCACGTTTTGCCGCTTTTCATGTGCTTTCAAGGCGATTCGAATCTACCTCCTGAAATCTGTTTCCTGCAATTCTGCCTTGCTTTCAAAGCCTCTTCGTTGCCTTCCCTTAATATATTTGTGGACGAGAGGTATCATTTAAAACTCTGCAGGTTTGTGAATTGCAGTGCCCCTGAGCTCCATTTTTCAACTCGCCTTTTTGGGAGCTGGCCGCAAAAGCGCAGGATTGCTTCAGGCCCTCTTCTGGTTCTGGGGGGCAGGCTGAGCTTGTGCTTAATTCTTCTTCCTGATGGGAAAATAGAGTGACCTGTGCCTGTCCCAACACCTAGAGCTAGTCTCTCATTGGTTCCCCCTCTTCCCGTTCATCCTCAGGACAAATTGCAACCTGTACGGAACAGGAGGTTAAAGGTGCTGATTCTCCAAGGAGGGAGATGGCTAGTAAATCGGCTGGAATGGCGAACCCGAGCAAAGGAGATGAGAAATGAGGCACGTTTTAGAAACCTTTCCCGATCACACGGTGTACCATCTTCTGGGTTTCTCATGCCTGTTTTCGACGTAGGAAGATGCCCTTGAACCTGGAGATTTGGGACCCATGGGATGGGTACCATGCAGTATTACTTGAAAGGGTCTGCGTTGGCTCACCCAACCTCACCGAACCTCTCAGCCCCAAGAGTGTCCACCCTTATGTCTCAATCAGCTGTGGGTCTAGATATGGTCAATCCAGGTTGCATCACAGCCCCTGAACGAATTTTGTAAGAATTTCTCTCTCTTTCACTGTCTTTGTTTCACGGGTTTTGAAAAGTAATTTATTTTTATAATGGGGTTTAGCTGCTTTTCACGGCTGTGTTTATGCCGCTTTACACCCCCTTGACTCACTTACAGAGAGATATCAATACATAGGTTTGAAGATTCTTACTAGTCAGATATATACTTGTGCGGTGAATAGGGGGTGTTGAGTCCAGTTCACTGAAAAAGGAATAGGTCTTGTCTCTTACATATTGGGTTTATGGAACGGTATCGGAGCTAATTTGAAACCCTTGTTTTATGCATCACCCCACCTCACCTTTCCCGTTCAGCAGCCATAGTGTGTTTCCTAAACGTGGGACTCTGTTCTGTTTTGCAATTCAGTTCAAGTGTAGCGGTTTTTACATTCCCTCTAGAAGTGATATCTTATGATAAGTGTCTTTTTCTGTGTGACTTATTTCACTTAGAATCGTCGTACCTAAATCCACTCATCATGCTGCTACTAGCCTTATGACGTTGATTTCATGGCTGAGTGATATTCCATTGTACATGAGGACCACAACTTCTTTATCCATTTTTCTCTTTCCTAGGATATTTAAGGTGTAATGAAGTGGGGGTTCTTTTCCACAGAGCAGCCCTAAACTTTGGGGTGCCTGTGTCTTGCTGATTTTTAGTTTTCCCAATTTATACGCCCATGAGTGGAAGTGCCCTATGCTCTCCAAGCTGTGTTTTTTAGATGTTTCAGAACACACCGTACACTTCTCCAGAGTGGCTGTTGGCAATTTACATCCCACCCATCAGCGTAGCAAGGCTCCCATTTCTCCATGGCCGGTCCTGCATTTCTGGTTTGGACACTTTTTTCCGCATGGCCCTTTTGCCCGCTGGGAAGCGAGACTTCTTTGGAGCGCTGATTGGCCTTTCCAGGTTGCTTGGTTGGCCAAAAAGGGCGTATGCGTTTTTTCCTGAATATATTCAGGAAAAAACGCATACGCCCTTTTTGGCCAAGGGCATCATTGTCCACGTTTTGCCGCTTTTCATGTGCTTTCAAGGCGATTCGAATCTACCTCCTGAAATCTGTTTCCTGCAATTCTGCCTTGCTTTCAAAGCCTCTTCGTTGCCTTCCCTTAATATATTTGTGGACGAGAGGTATCATTTAAAACTCTGCAGGTTTGTGAATTGCAGTGCCCCTGAGCTCCATTTTTCAACTCGCTTTTTTGGGAGCTGGCCGCAAAAGCGCAGGATTGCTTCAGGCCCTCTTCTGGTTCTGGGGGGCAGGCTGAGCTTGTGCTTAATTCTTCTTCCTGATGGGAAAATAGAGTGACCTGTGCCTGTCCCAACACCTAGAGCTAGTCTCTCATTGGTTCCCCCTCTTCCCGTTCATCCTCAGGACAAATTGCAACCTGTACGGAACAGGAGGTTAAAGGTGCTGATTCTCCAAGGAGGGAGATGGCTAGTAAATCGGCTGGAATGGCGAACCCGAGCAAAGGAGATGAGAAATGAGGTGCGTTTTAGAAACCTTTCCCGATCACACGGTGTACCATCTTCTGGGTTTCTCATGCCTGTTTTCGACGTAGGAAGATGCCCTTGAACCTGGAGATTTGGGACCCATGGGATGGGTACCATGCAGTATTACTTGAAAGGGTCTGCGTTGGCTCACCCAACCTCACCAAACCTCTCAGCCCCAAGAGTGTCCACCCTTATGTCTCAATCAGCTGTGGGTCTAGATATGGTCAATCCAGGTTGCATCACAGCCCCTGAACGAATTTTGTAAGAATTTCTCTCTCTTTCACTGTCTTTGTTTCACGGGTTTTGAAAAGTAATTTATTTTTATAATGGGGTTTAGCTGCTTTTCACGGCTGTGTTTATGCCGCTTTACACCCCCTTGACTCACTTACAGAGAGATATCAATACATAGGTTTGAAGATTCTTACTAGTCAGATATATTCTTGTGCGGTGAATAGGGGGTGTTGAGTCCAGTTCACTGAAAAAGGAATAGGTCTTGTCTCTTACATATTGGGTTTATGGAACGGTATCTGAGCTAATTTGAAACCCTTGTTTTATGCATCACCCCACCTCACCTTTCCCGTTCAGCAGCCATAGTGTGTTTCCTAAACGTGGGACTCTGTTCTGTTTTGCAATTCAGTTCAAGTGTAGCAGTTTTTACATTCCCTCTCGAAGTGATATCTTATGATAAGTGTCTTTTTCTGTGTGACTTATTTCACTTAGAATCGTCGTACCTAAATCCACTCATCGTGCTGCTACTAGCCTTATGACGTTGATTTCATGGCTGAGTGATATTCCATTGTACATGAGGACCACAACTTCTTTATCCATTTTTCTCTTTCCTAGGATATTTAAGGTGTAATGAAGTGGGGGTTCTTGTCCACAGAGCAGCCATAAACTTTGGGGTGCCTGTGTCTTGCTGATTTTTAGTTTTCCCAGTTTATACGCCCATGAGTGGAAGTGCCCTATGCTCTCCAAGCTGTGTTTTTTAGATGTTTCAGAACACACCGTATACTTCTCCAGAGTGGCTGTTGGCAATTTACATCCCAACCATCAGCGTAGCAAGGCTCCCATTTCTCCATGGCCGGTCCTGCATTTCTGGTTTGGACACTTTTTTCCGCATGGCCCTTTTGCCCGCTGGGAAGCGAGACTTCTTTGTAGCGCTGATTGGCCTTTCCAGGTTGCTTGGTTGGCCAAAAAGGGCGTATGCGTTTTTTCCTGAATATATTCAGGAAAAAACGCATACGCCCTTTTTGGCCAAGGGCATCATTGTCCACGTTTTGCCGCTTTTCATGTGCTTTCAAGGCGATTCGAATCTACCTCCTGAAATCTGTTTCCTGCAATTCTGCCTTGCTTTCAAAGCCTCTTCGTTGCCTTCCCTTAATATATTTGTGGACGAGAGGTATCATTTAAAACTCTGCAGGTTTGTGAATTGCAGTGCCCCTGAGCTCCATTTTTCAACTCGCTTTTTTGGGAGCTGGCCGCAAAAGCGCAGGATTGCTTCAGGCCCTCTTCTGGTTCTGGGGGGCAGGCTGAGCTTGTGCTTAATTCTTCTTCCTGATGGGAAAATAGAGTGACCTGTGCCTGTCCCAACACCTAGAGCTAGTCTCTCATTGGTTCCCCCTCTTCCCGTTCATCCTCAGGACAAATTGCAACCTGTACGGAACAGGAGGTTAAAGGTGCTGATTCTCCAAGGAGGGAGATGGCTAGTAAATCGGCTGGAATGGCGAACCCGAGCAAAGGAGATGAGAAATGAGGTGCGTTTTAGAAACCTTTCCCGATCACACGGTGTACCATCTTCTGGGTTTCTCATGCCTGTTTTCGACGTAGGAAGATGCCCTTGAACCTGGAGATTTGGGACCCATGGGATGGGTACCATGCAGTATTACTTGAAAGGGTCTGCGTTGGCTCACCCAACCTCACCGAACCTCTCAGCCCCAAGAGTGTCCACCCTTATGTCTCAATCAGCTGTGGGTCTAGATATGGTCAATCCAGGTTGCATCACAGCCCCTGAACGAATTTTGTAAGAATTTCTCTGTCTTTCACTGTCTTTGTTTCACGGGTTTTGAAAAGTAATTTATTTTTATAATGGGGTTTAGCTGCTTTTCACGGCTGTGTTTATGCCGCTTTACACCCCCTTGACTCACTTACAGAGAGATATCAATACATAGGTTTGAAGATTCTTACTAGTCAGATATATTCTTGTGCGGTGAATAGGGGGTGTTGAGTCCAGTTCACTGAAAAAGGAATAGGTCTTGTCTCTTACATATTGGGTTTATGGAACGGTATCTGAGCTAATTTGAAACCCTTGTTTTATGCATCACCCCACCTCACCTTTCCCGTTCAGCAGCCATAGTGTGTTTCCTAAACGTGGGACTCTGTTCTGTTTTGTAATTCAGTTCAAGTGTAGCGGTTTTACATTCCCTCTCTAAGTGATATCTTATGATAAGTGTCTTTTTCTGTGTGACTTATTTCACTTAGAATCGTCGTACCTAAATCCACTCATCGTGCTGCTACTAGCCTTATGACGTTGATTTCATGGCTGAGTGATATTCCATTGTACATGAGGACCCCAACTTCTTTATCCATTTTTCTCTTTCCTAGGATATTTAAGGTGTAATGAAGTGGGGGTTCTTGTCCACAGAGCAGCCCTAAACTTTGGGGTGCCTGTGTCTTGCTGATTTTTAGTTTTCCCAATTTATACGCCCATGAGTGGAAGTGCCCTATGCTCTCCAAGCTGTGTTTTTAGATGTTTCAGAACACACCGTACACTTCTCCGGAGTGCCTGTTGGCAATTTACATCCCACCCATCAGCGTACCAAGGCTCCCATTTCTCCATGGCCGGTCCTGCATTTCTGGTTTGGACACTTTTTTCCCCATGGCCCTTTTGCCCGCTTGGAAGCGAGACTTCTTTGGAGCGCTGATTGGCCTTTCCAGGTTGCTTGGTTGGCCAAAAAGGGCGTATGCGTTTTTTCCTGAATATATTCAGGAAAAACGCATACGCCCTTTTTGGCCAAGGGCATCATTGTCCACGTTTTGCCGCTTTTCATGTGCTTTCAAGGCGATTCGAATCTACCTCCTGAAATCTGTTTCCTGCAATTCTGCCTTGCTTTCAAAGCCTCTTCGTTGCCTTCCCTTAATATATTTGTGGACGAGAGGTATCATTTAAAACTCTGCAGGTTTGTGAATTGCAGTGCCCCTGAGCTCCATTTTTCAACTCGCTTTTTTGGGAGCTGGCCGCAAAACCGCAGGATTGCTTCAGGCCCTCTTCTGGGTCTGGGGGGCAGGCTGAGCTTGTGCTTAATTCTTCTTCCTGATGGGAAAATAGAGTGACCTGTGCCTGTCCCAACACCTAGAGCTAGTCTCTCATTGGTTCCCCCTCTTCCCCTTCATCCTCAGGACAAATTGCAACCTGTACGGAACAGGAGGTTAAAGGTGCTGATTCTCCAAGGAGGGAGATGGCTAGTAAATCGGCTGGAATGGCGAACCCCAGCAAAGGAGATGAGAAATGAGGTACGTTTTAGAAACCTTTCCCGATCACACGGTGTACCATCTTCTGGGTTTCTCATGCCTGTTTTCGACGTAGGAAGATGCCCTTGAACCTGGAGATTTGGGACCCATGGGATGGGTACCATGCAGTATTACTTGAAAGGGTCTGCGTTGGCTCACCCAACCTCACCGAACCTCTCAGCCCCAAGAGTGTCCACCCTTATGTCTCAATCAGCTGTGGGTCTAGATATGGTCAATCCAGGTTGCATCACAGCCCCTGAACGAATTTTGTAAGAATTTCTCTCTCTTTCACTGTCTTTGTTTCACGGGTTTTGAAAAGTAATTTATTTTTATAATGGGGTTTAGCTGCTTTTCACGGCTGTGTTTATGCCGCTTTACACCCCCTTGACTCACTTACAGAGAGATATCAATACGTAGGTTTGAAGATTCTTACTAGTCAGATATATTCTTGTGCGGTGAATAGGGGGTGTTGAGTCCAGTTCACTGAAAAAGGAATAGGTCTTGTCTCTTACATATTGGGTTTATGGAACGGTATCTGAGCTAATTTGAAACCCTTGTTTTATGCATCACCCCACCTCACCTTTCCCGTTCAGCAGCCATAGTGTGTTTCCTAAACGTGGGACTCTGTTCTGTTTTGCAATTCAGTTCAAGGGTAGCGGTTTTTACATTCCCTCTAGAAGTGATATCTTATGATAAGTGTCTTTTTCTGTGTGACTTATTTCACTTAGAATCGTCGTACCTAAATCCACTCATCGTGCTGCTACTAGCCTTATGACGTTGATTTCATGGCTGAGTGATATTCCATTGTACATGAGGACCACAACTTCTTTATCCATTTTTCTCTTTCCTAGGATATTTAAGGTGTAATGAAGTGGGGTTTCTTGTCCACAGAGCAGCCCTAAACTTTGGGGTGCCTGTGTCTTGCTGATTTTTAGTTTTCCCAATTTATACGCCCATGAGTGGAAGTGCCCTATGCTCTCCAAGCTGTGTTTTTTAGATGTTTCAGAACACACCGTACACTTCTCCAGAGTGGCTGTTGGCAATTTACATCCCAACCATCAGCGTAGCAAGGCTCCCATTTCTCCATGGCCGGTCCTGCATTTCTGGTTTGGACACTTTTTTCCGCATGGCCCTTTTGCCCGCTGGGAAGCGAGACTTCTTTGTAGCGCTGATTGGCCTTTCCAGGTTGCTTGGTTGGCCAAAAAGGGCGTATGCGTTTTTTCCTGAATATATTCAGGAAAAAACGCATACGCCCTTTTTGGCCAAGGGCATCATTGTCCACGTTTTGCCGCTTTTCATGTGCTTTCAAGGCGATTCGAATCTACCTCCTGAAATCTGTTTCCTGCAATTCTGCCTTGCTTTCAAAGCCTCTTCGTTGCCTTCCCTTAATATATTTGTGGACGAGAGGTATCATTTAAAACTGTGCAGGTTTGTGAATTGCAGTGCCCCTGAGCTCCATTTTTCAACTCGCTTTTTTGGGAGCTGGCCGCCAAAGCGCAGGATTGCTTCAGGCCCTCTTCTGGTTCTGGGGGGCAGGCTGAGCTTGTGCTTAATTCTTCTTCCTGATGGGAAAATAGAGTGACCTGTGCCTGTCCTAACACCTAGAGCTAGTCTCTCATTGGTTCCCCCTCTTCCCCTTCATCCTCAGGACAAATTGCAACCTGTACGGAACAGGAGGTTAAAGGTGCTGATTCTCCAAGGAGGGAGATGGCTAGTAAATCGGCTGGAATGGCGAACCCGAGCAAAGGAGATGAGAAATGAGGTGCGTTTTAGAAACCTTTCCCGATCACACGGTGTACCATCTTCTGGGTTTCTCATGCCTGTTTTCGACGTAGGAAGATGCCCTTGAACCTGGAGATTTGGGACCCATGGGATGGGTACCATGCAGTATTACTTGAAAGGGTCTGCGTTGGCTCACCCAACCTCACCGAACCTCTCAGCCCCAAGAGTGTCCACCCTTATGTCTCAATCAGCTGTGGGTCTAGATATGGTCAATCCAGGTTGCATCACAGCCCCTGAACGAATTTTGTAAGAATTTCTCTCTCTTTCACTGTCTTTGTTTCACGGGTTTTGAAAAGTAATTTATTTTTATAATGGGGTTTAGCTGCTTTTCACGGCTGTGTTTATGCCGCTTTACACCCCCTTGACTCACTTACAGAGAGATATCAATACATAGGTTTGAAGATTCTTACTAGTCAGATATATTCTTGTGCGGTGAATAGGGGGTGTTGAGTCCAGTTCACTGAGCAAGGAATAGGTCTTGTCTCTTACATATTGGGTTTATGGAACGGTATCTGAGCTAATTTGAAACCCTTGTTTTATGCATCACCCCACCTCACCTTTCCCGTTCAGCAGCCATAGTGTGTTTCCTAAACGTGGGACTCTGTTCTGTTTTGCAATTCAGTTCAAGTGTAGCGGTTTTTACATTCCCTCTCTAAGTGATATCTTATGATAAGTGTCTTTTTCTGTGTGACTTATTTCACTTAGAATCGTCGTACCTAAATCCACCCATCGTGCTGCTACTAGCCTTATGACGTTGATTTCATGGCTGAGTGATATTCCATTGTACATGAGGACCACAACTTCTTTATCCATTTTTCTCTTTCCTAGGATATTTAAGGTGTAATGAAGTGGGGGTTCTTGTCCACAGAGCAGCCCTAAACTTTGGGGTGCCTGTGTCTTGCTGATTTTTAGTTTTCCCAATTTATACGCCCATGAGTGGAAGTGCCCTATGCTCTCCAAGCTGTGTTTTTTAGATGTTTCAGAACACACCGTACACTTCTCCAGAGTGGCTGTTGGCAATTTACATCCCACCCATCAGCGTAGCAAGGCTCCCATTTCTCCATGGCCGGTCCTGCATTTCTGGTTTGGACACTTTTTTCCGCATGGCCCTTTTGCCCGCTGCGAAGCGAGACTTCTTTGGAGCGCTGATTGGCCTTTCCAGGTTGCTTGGTTGGCCAAAAAGGGCGTATGCGTTTTTTCCTGAATATATTCAGGAAAAAACGCATACGCCCTTTTTGGCCAAGGGCATCATTGTCCACGTTTTGCCGCTTTTCATGTGCTTTCAAGGCGATTCGAATCTACCTCCTGACATCTGTTTCCTGCAATTCTGCCTTGCTTTCAAAGCCTCTTCGTTGCCTTCCCTTAATATATTTGTGGACGAGAGGTATCATTTAAAACTCTGCAGGTTTGTGAATTGCAGTGCCCCTGAGCTCCATTTTTCAACTCGCTTTTTTGGGAGCTGGCCGCCAAAGCGCAGGATTGCTTCAGGCCCTCTTCTGGTTCTGGGGGGCAGGCTGAGCTTGTGCTTAATACTTCTTCCTGATGGGAAAATAGAGTGACCTGTGCCTGTCCCAACACCTAGAGCTAGTCTCTCATTGGTTCCCCCTCTTCCCCTTCATCCTCAGGACAAATTGCAACCTGTACGGAACAGGAGGTTAAAGGTGCTGATTCTCCAAGGAGGGAGATGGCTAGTAAATCGGCTGGAATGGCGAACCCGAGCAAAGGAGATGAGAAATGAGGTGCGTTTTAGAAACCTTTCCCGATCACACGGTGTACCATCTTCTGGGTTTCTCATGCCTGTTTTCGACGTAGGAAGATGCCCTTGAACCTGGAGATTTGGGACCCATGGGATGGGTACCATGCAGTATTACTTGAAAGGGTCTGCGTTGGCTCACCCAACCTCACCGAACCTCTCAGCCCCAAGAGTGTCCACCCTTATGTCTCAATCAGCTGTGGGTCTAGATATGGTCAATCCAGGTTGCATCACAGCCCCTGAACGAATTTTGTAAGAATTTCTCTCTCTTTCACTGTCTTTGTTTCACGGGTTTTGAAAAGTAATTTATTTTTATAATGGGGTTTAGCTGCTTTTCACGGCTGTGTTTATGCCGCTTTACACCCCCTTGACTCACTTACAGAGAGATATCAATACATAGGTTTGAAGATTCTTACTAGTCAGATATATTCTTGTGCGGTGAATAGGGGGTGTTGAGTCCAGTTCACTGAAAAAGGAATAGGTCTTGTCTCTTACATATTGGGTTTATGGAACGGTATCTGAGCTAATTTGAAACCCTTGTTTTATGCATCACCCCAACTCACCTTTCCCGTTCAGCAGCCATAGTGTGTTTCCTAAACGTGGGACTCTGTTCTGTTTTGTAATTCAGTTCAAGTGTAGCGGTTTTACATTCCCTCTCTAAGTGATATCTTATGATAAGTGTCTTTTTCTGTGTGACTTATTTCACTTAGAATCGTCGTACCTAAATCCACTCATCGTGCTGCTACTAGCCTTATGACGTTGATTTCATGGCTGAGTGATATTCCATTGTACATGAGGACCCCAACTTCTTTATCCATTTTTCTCTTTCCTAGGATATTTAAGGTGTAATGAAGTGGGGGTTCTTGTCCACAGAGCAGCCATAAACTTTGGGGTGCCTGTGTCTTGCTGATTTTTAGTTTTCCCTATTTATACGGCCATGAGTGGAAGTGCCCTATGCTCTCCAAGCTGTGTTTTTTAGATGTTTCAGAACACACCGTACACTTCTCCAGAGTGGCTGTTGGCAATTTACATCCCAACCATCAGCGTAGCAAGGCTCCCATTTCTCCATGGCCGGTCCTGCATTTCTGGTTTGGACACTTTTTTCCGCATGGCCCTTTTGCCCGCTGGGAAGCGAGACTTCTTTGTAGCGCTGATTGGCCTTTCCAGGTTGCTTGGTTGGCCAAAAAGGGCGTATGCGTTTTTTCCTGAATATATTCAGGAAAAAACGCATACGCCCTTTTTGGCCAAGGGCATCATTGTCCACGTTTTGCCGCTTTTCATGTGCTTTCAAGGCGATTCGAATCTACCTCCTGAAATCTGTTTCCTGCAATTCTGCCTTGCTTTCAAAGCCTCTTCGTTGCCTTCCCTTAATATATTTGTGGACGAGAGGTATCATTTAAAACTCTGCAGGTTTGTCAATTGCAGTGCCCCTGAGCTCCATTTTTCAACTCGCTTTTTTGGGAGCTGGCCGCAAAAGCGCAGGATTGCTTCAGGCCCTCTTCTGGTTCTGGGGGGCAGGCTGAGCTTGTGCTTAATTCTTCTTCCTGATGGGAAAATAGAGTGACCTGTGCCTGTCCCAACACCTAGAGCTAGTCTCTCATTGGTTCCCCCTCTTCCCGTTCATCCTCAGGACAAATTGCAACCTGTACGGAACAGGAGGTTAAAGGTGCTGATTCTCCAAGGAGGGAGATGGCTAGTAAATCGGCTGGAATGGCGAACCCGAGCAAAGGAGATGAGAAATGAGGTGCGTTTTAGAAACCTTTCCCGATCACACGGTGTACCATCTTCTGGGTTTCTCATGCCTGTTTTCGACGTAGGAAGATGCCCTTGAACCTGGAGATTTGGGACCCATGGGATGGGTACCATGCAGTATTACTTGAAAGGGTCTGCGTTGGCTCACCCAACCTCACCGAACCTCTCAGCCCCAAGAGTGTCCACCCTTATGTCTCAATCAGCTGTGGGTCTAGATATGGTCAATCCTGGTTGCATCACAGCCCCTGAACGAATTTTGTAAGAATTTCTCTCTCTTTCACTGTCTTTGTTTCACGGGTTTTGAAAAGTAATTTATTTTTATAATGGGGTTTAGCTGCTTTTCACGGCTGTGTTTATGCCGCTTTACACCCCCTTGACTCACAGAGAGATATCAATACATAGGTTTGAAGATTCTTACTAGTCAGATATATTCTTGTGCGGTGAATAGGGGGTGTTGAGTCCAGTTCACTGAAAAAGGAATAGGTCTTGTCTCTTACATATTGGGTTTATGGAACGGTATCTGAGCTAATTTGAAACCCTTGTTTTATGCATCACCCCACCTCACCTTTCCCGTTCAGCAGCCATAGTGTGTTTCCTAAACGTGGGACTCTGTTCTGTTTTGTAATTCAGTTCAAGGGTAGCGGTTTTACATTCCCTCTCTAAGTGATATCTTATGATAAGTGTCTTTTTCTGTGTGACTTATTTCACTTAGAATCGTCGTACCTAAATCCACTCATCGTGCTGCTACTAGCCTTATGACGTTGATTTCATGGCTGAGTGATATTCCATTGTACATGAGGACCCCAACTTCTTTATCCATTTTTCTCTTTCCTAGGATATTTAAGGTGTAATGAAGTGGGGGTTCTTGTCCACAGAGCAGCCCTAAACTTTGGGGTGCCTGTGTCTTGCTGATTTTTAGTTTTCCCAATTTATACGCCCATGAGTGGAAGTGCCCTATGCTCTCCAAGCTGTGTTTTTAGATGTTTCAGCACACACCGTACACTTCTCCAGAGTGGCTGTTGGCAATTTACATCCCAACCATCAGCGTAGCAAGGCTCCCATTTCTCCATGGCCGGTCCTGCATTTCTGGTTTGGACACTTTTTTCCGCATGGCCCTTTTGCCCGCTGGGAAGTGAGACTTCTTTGTAGCGCTGATTGGCCTTTCCAGGTTGCTTGGTTGGCCAAAAAGGGCGTATGCGTTTTTTCCTGAATATATTCAGGAAAAAACGCATACGCCCTTTTTGGCCAAGGGCATCATTGTCCACGTTTTGCCGCTTTTCATGTGCTTTCAAGGCGATTCGAATCTACCTCCTGAAATCTGTTTCCTGCAATTCTGCCTTGCTTTCAAAGCCTCTTCGTTGCCTTCCCTTAATATATTTGTGGACGAGAGGTATCATTTAAAACTCTGCAGGTTTGCGAATTGCAGTGCCCCTGAGCTCCATTTTTCAACTCGCTTTTTTGGGAGCTGGCCACCAAAGCGCAGGATTGCTTCAGGCCCTCTTCTGGTTCTGGGGGGCAGGCTGAGCTTGTGCTTAATTCTTCTTCCTGATGGGAAAATAGAGTGACCTGTGCCTGTCCCAACACCTAGAGCTAGTCTCTCATTGGTTCCCCCTCTTCCCCTTCATCCTCAGGACAAATTGCAACCTGTACGGAACAGGAGGTTAAAGGTGCTGATTCTCCAAGGAGGGAGATGGCTAGTAAATTAGCTGGAATGGCGAACCCGAGCAAAGGAGATGAGAAATGAGGTGCGTTTAAGAAACCTTTCCTGATCACACGGTGTACCATCTTCTGGGTTTCTCATGCCTGTTTTCGACGTAGGAAGATGCCCTTGAACCTGGAGATTTGGGACCCATGGGATGGGTACCATGCAGTATTACTTGAAAGGGTCTGCGTTGGCTCACCCAACCTCACCGAACCTCTCAGCCCCAAGAGTGTCCACCCTTATGTCTCAATCAGCTGTGGGTCTAGATATGGTCAATCCAGGTTGCATCACAGCCCCTGAACGAATTTTGTAAGAATTTCTCTCTCTTTCACTGTCTTTGTTTCACGGGTTTTGAAAAGTAATTTATTTTTATAATGGGGTTTAGCTGCTTTTCACGGCTGTGTTTATGCCGCTTTACACCCCCTTGACTCACTTACAGAGAGATATCAATACATAGGTTTGAAGATTCTTACTAGTCAGATATATTCTTGTGCGGTGAATAGGGGGTGTTGAGTCCAGTTCACTGAAAAAGGAATAGGTCTTGTCTCTTACATATTGGGTTTATGGAACGGTATCGGAGCTAATTTGAAACCCTTGTTTTATGCATCACCCCACCTCACCTTTCCCGTTCAGCAGCCATAGTGTGTTTCCTAAACGTGGGACTCTGTTCTGTTTTGCAATTCAGTTCAAGTGTAGCGGTTTTTACATTCCCTCTAGAAGTGATATCTTATCATGAGTGTCTTTTTCTGTGTGACTTATTTCACGTAGAATCGTCGTACCTAAATCCACTCATCGTGCTGCTACTAGCCTTATGACGTTGATTTCATGGCTGAGTGATATTCCATTGTACATGAGGACCACAACTTCTTTATCCATTTTTCTCTTTCCTAGGATATTTAAGGTGTAATGAAGTGGGGGTTCTTGTCCACAGAGCAGCCCTAAACTTTGGGGTGCCTGTGTCTTGCTGATTTTTAGTTTTCCCAATTTATACGCCCATGAGTGGAAGTGCCCTATGCTCTCCAAGCTGTGTTTTTAGATGTTTCAGAACACACCGTACACTTCTCCGGAGTGCCTGTTGGCAATTTACATCCCACCCATCAGCGTACCAAGGCTCCCATTTCTCCATGGCCGGTCCTGCATTTCTGGTTTGGACACTTTTTTCCCCATGGCCCTTTTGCCCGCTTGGAAGCGAGACTTCTTTAGAGCGCTGATTGGCCTTTCCAGGTTGCTTGGTTGGCCAAAAAGGGCGTATGCGTTTTTTCCTGAATATATTCAGGAAAAACGCATACGCCCTTTTTGGCCAAGGGCATCATTGTCCACGTTTTGCCGCTTTTCATGTGCTTTCAAGGCGATTCGAATCTACCTCCTGAAATCTGTTTCCTGCAATTCTGCCTTGCTTTCAAAGCCTCTTCGTTGCCTTCCCTTAATATATTTGTGGACGAGAGGTATCATTTAAAACTCTGCAGGTTTGTGAATTGCAGTGCCCCTGAGCTCCATTTTTCAACTCGCTTTTTTGGGAGCTGGCCGCAAAACCGCAGGATTGCTTCAGGCCCTCTTCTGGTTCTGGGGGGCAGGCTGAGCTTGTGCTTAATTCTTCTTCCTGATGGGAAAATAGAGTGACCTGTGCCTGTCCCAACACCTAGAGCTAGTCTCTCATTGGTTCCCCCTCTTCCCCTTCATCCTCAGGACAAATTGCAACCTGTACGGAACAGGAGGTTAAAGGTGCTGATTCTCCAAGGAGGGAGATGGCTAGTAAATCGGCTGGAATGGCGAACCCCAGCAAAGGAGATGAGAAATGAGGTACGTTTTAGAAACCTTTCCCGATCACACGGTGTACCATCTTCTGGGTTTCTCATGCCTGTTTTCGACGTAGGAAGATGCCCTTGAACCTGGAGATTTGGGACCCATGGGATGGGTACCATGCAGTATTACTTGAAAGGGTCTGCGTTGGCTCACCCAACCTCACCGAACCTCTCAGCCCCAAGAGTGTCCACCCTTATGTCTCAATCAGCTGTGGGTCTAGATATGGTCAATCCAGGTTGCATCACAGCCCCTGAACGAATTTTGTAAGAATTTCTCTCTCTTTCACTGTCTTTGTTTCACGGGTTTTGAAAAGTAATTTATTTTTATAATGGGGTTTAGCTGCTTTTCACGGCTGTGTTTATGCCGCTTTACACCCCCTTGACTCACTTACAGAGAGATATCAATACATAGGTTTGAAGATTCTTACTAGTCAGATATATTCTTGTGCGGTGAATAGGGGGTGTTGAGTCCAGTTCACTGAAAAAGGAATAGGTCTTGTCTCTTACATATTGGGTTTATGGAACGGTATCTGAGCTAATTTGAAACCCTTGTTTTATGCATCACCCCACCTCACCTTTCCCGTTCAGCAGCCATAGTGTGTTTCCTAAACGTGGGACTCTGTTCTGTTTTGCAATTCAGTTCAAGGGTAGCGGTTTTTACATTCCCTCTAGAAGTGATATCTTATGATAAGTGTCTTTTTCTGTGTGACTTATTTCACTTAGAATCGTCGTACCTAAATCCACTCATCGTGCTGCTACTAGCCTTATGACGTTGATTTCATGGCTGAGTGATATTCCATTGTACATGAGGACCACAACTTCTTTATCCATTTTTCTCTTTCCTAGGATATTTAAGGTGTAATGAAGTGGGGTTTCTTGTCCACAGAGCAGCCCTAAGCTTTGGGGTGCCTGTGTCTTGCTGATTTTTAGTTTTCCCAATTTATACGCCCATGAGTGGAAGTGCCCTATGCTCTCCAAGCTGTGTTTTTTAGATGTTTCAGAACACACCGTACACTTCTCCAGAGTGGCTGTTGGCAATTTACATCCCACCCATCAGCGTAGCAAGGCTCCCATTTCTCCATGGCCGGTCCTGCATTTCTGGTTTGGACACTTTTTTCCGCATGGCCCTTTTGCCCGCTGGGAAGCGAGACTTCTTTGTAGCGCTGATTGGCCTTTCCAGGTTGCTTGGTTGGCCAAAAAGGGCGTATGCGTTTTTTCCTGAATATATTCAGGAAAAAACGCATACGCCCTTTTTGGCCAAGGGCATCATTGTCCACGTTTTGCCGCTTTTCATGTGCTTTCAAGGCGATTCGAATCTACCTCCTGACATCTGTTTCCTGCAATTCTGCCTTGCTTTCAAAGCCTCTTCGTTGCCTTCCCTTAATATATTTGTGGACGAGAGGTATCATTTAAAACTCTGCAGGTTTGTGAATTGCAGTGCCCCTGAGCTCCATTTTTCAACTCGCTTTTTTGGGAGCTGGCCGCAAAAGCGCAGGATTGCTTCAGGCCCTCTTCTGGTTCTGGGGGGCAGGCTGAGCTTGTGCTTAATTCTTCTTCCTGATGGGAAAATAGAGGGACCTGTGCCTGTCCCAACACCTAGAGCTAGTCTCTCATTGGTTCCCCCTCTTCCCCTTCATCCTCAGGACAAATTGCAACCTGTACGGAACAGGAGGTTAAAGGTGCTGATTCTCCAAGGAGGGAGATGGCTAGTAAATCGGCTGGAATGGCGAACCCGAGCAAAGGAGATGAGAAATGAGGTGCGTTTTAGAAACCTTTCCCGATCACACGGTGTACCATCTTCTGGGTTTCTCATGCCTGTTTTCGACGTAGGAAGATGCCCTTGAACCTGGAGATTTGGGACCCATGGGATGGGTACCATGCAGTATTACTTGAAAGGGTCTGCGTTGGCTCACCCAACCTCACCGAACCTCTCAGCCCCAAGAGTGTCCACCCTTATGTCTCAATCAGCTGTGGGTCTAGATATGGTCAATCCAGGTTGCATCACAGCCCCTGAACGAATTTTGTAAGAATTTCTCTCTCTTTCACTGTCTTTGTTTCACGGGTTTTGAAAAGTAATTTATTTTTATAATGGGGTTTAGCTGCTTTTCACGGCTGTGTTTATGCCGCTTTACACCCCCTTGACTCACTTACAGAGAGATATCAATACATAGGTTTGAAGATTCTTACTAGTCAGATATATTCTTGTGCGGTGAATAGGGGGTGTTGCGTCCAGTTCACTGAAAAAGGAATAGGTCTTGTCTCTTACATATTGGGTTTATGGAACGGTATCTGAGCTAATTTGAAACCCTTGTTTTATGCATCACCCCACCTCACCTTTCCCGTTCAGCAGCCATAGTGTGTTTCCTAAACGTGTGACTCTGTTCTGTTTTGCAATTCAGTTCAAGTGTAGCGGTTTTTACATTCCCTCTAGAAGTGATATCTTATGATAAGTGTCTTTTTCTGTGTGACTTATTTCACTTAGAATCGTCGTACCTAAATCCACTCATCGTGCTGCTACTAGCCTTATGACGTGGATTTCATGGCTGAGTGATATTCCATTGTACATGAGGATCACAACTTCTTTATCCATTTTTCTCTTTCCTAGGATATTTAAGGTGTAATGAAGTGGGGGTTCTTGTCCACAGAGCAGCCCTAAACTTTGGGGTGCCTGTGTCTTGCTGATGTTTAGTTTTCCCAATTTATACGCCCATGAGTGGAAGTGCCCTATGCTCTCCAAGCTGTGTTTTTTAGATGTTTCAGGACACACCGTACACTTCTCCAGAGTGGCTGTTGGCAATTTACATCCCACCCATCAGCGTAGCAAGGCTCCCATTTCTCCATGGCCGGTCCTGCATTTCTGGTTTGGACACTTTTTTCCGCATGGCCCTTTTGCCCGCTGGGAAGCGAGACTTCTTTGGAGCGCTGATTGGCCTTTCCAGGTTGCTTGGTTGGCCAAAAAGGGCGTATGCGTTTTTTCCTGAATATATTCAGGAAAAAACGCATACGCCCTTTTTGGCCAAGGGCATCATTGTCCACGTTTTGCCGCTTTTCATGTGCTTTCAAGGCGATTCGAATCTACCTCCTGAAATCTGTTTCCTGCAATTCTGCCTTGCTTTCAAAGCCTCTTCGTTGCCTTCCCTTAATATATTTGTGGACGAGAGGTATCATTTAAAACTCTGCAGGTTTGTGAATTGCAGTGCCCCTGAGCTCCATTTTTCAACTCGCTTTTTTGGGAGCTGGCCGCCAAAGCGCAGGATTGCTTCAGGCCCTCTTCTGGTTCTGGGGGGCAGGCTGAGCTTGTGCTTAATTCTTCTTCCTGATGGGAAAATAGAGTGACCTGTGCCTGTCCCAACACCTAGAGCTAGTCTCTCATTGGTTCCCCCTCTTCCCGTTCATCCTCAGGACAAATTGCAACCTGTACGGAACAGGAGGTTAAAGGTGCTGATTCTCCAAGGAGGGAGATGGCTAGTAAATCGGCTGGAATGGCGAACCCGAGCAAAGGAGATGAGAAATGAGGTGCGTTTTAGAAACCTATCCCGATCACACGGTGTACCATCTTCTGGGTTTCTCATGCCTGTTTTCGACGTAGGAAGATGCCCTTGAACCTGGAGATTTGGGACCCATGGGATGGGTACCATGCAGTATTACTTGAAAGGGTCTGCGTTGGCTCACCCAACCTCACCGAACCTCTCAGCCCCAAGAGTGTCCACCCTTATGTCTCAATCAGCTGTGGGTCTAGATATGGTCAATCCAGGTTGCATCACAGCCCCTGAACGAATTTTGTAAGAATTTCTCTCTCTTTCACTGTCTTTGTTTCACGGGTTTTGAAAAGTAATTTATTTTTATAATGGGGTTTAGCTGCTTTTCACGGCTGTGTTTATGCCGCTTTACACCCCCTTGACTCACTTACAGAGAGATATCAATACATAGGTTTGAAGATTCTTACTAGTCAGGTATATTCTTGTGCGGTGAATAGGGGGTGTTGAGTCCAGTTCACTGAGCAAGGAATAGGTTTTGTCTCTTACATATTGGGTTTATGGAACGGTATCTGAGCTAATTTGAAACCCTTGTTTTATGCATCACCCCACCTCACCTTTCCCGTTCAGCAGCCATAGTGTGTTTCCTAAACGTGGGACTCTGTTCTGTTTTGCAATTCAGTTCAAGTGTAGCGGTTTTTACATTCCCTCTAGAAGTGATATCTTATGATAAGTGTCTTTTTCTGTGTGACTTATTTCACTTAGAATCGTCGTACCTAAATCCACTCATCGTGCTGCTACGAGCCTTATGACGTTGATTTCATGGCTGAGTGATATTCCATTGTACATGAGGACCACAACTTCTTTATCCATTTTTCTCTTTCCTAGGATATTTAAGGTGTAATGAAGTGGGGGTTCTTGTCCACAGAGCAGCCCTAAACTTTGGGGTGCCTGTGTCTTGCTGATTTTTAGTTTTCCCAATTTATACGCCCATGAGTGGAAGTGCCCTATGCTCTCCAAGCTGTGTTTTTTAGATGTTTCAGAACACACCGTACACTTCTCCAGAGTGGCTGTTGGCAATTTACATCCCACCCATCAGCGTAGCAAGGCTCCCATTTCTCCATGGCCGGTCCTGCATTTCTGGTTTGGACACTTTTTTCCGCATGGCCCTTTTGCCCGCTGGGAAGCGAGACTTCTTTGGAGCGCTAATTGGCCTTTCCAGGTTGCTTGGTTGGCCAAAAAGGGCGTATGCGTTTTTTCCTGAATATATTCAGGAAAAAACGCATACGCCCTTTTTGGCCAAGGGCATCATTGTCCACGTTTTGCCGCTTTTCATGTGCTTTCAAGGCGATTCGAATCTACCTCTTGAAATCTGTTTCCTGCAATTCTGCCTTGCTTTCAAAGCCTCTTCGTTGCCTTCCCTTAATATATTTGTGGACGAGAGGTATCATTTAAAACTCTGCAGGTTTGTGAATTGCAGTGCCCCTGAGCTCCATTTTTCAACTCGCTTTTTTGGGAGCTGGCCGCAAAAGCGCAGGATTGCTTCAGGCCCTCTTCTGGTTCTGGGGGGCAGGCTGAGCTTGTGCTTAATTCTTCTTCCTGATGGGAAAATAGAGTGACCTGTGCCTGTCCCAACACCTAGAGCTAGTCTCTCATTGGTTCCCCCTCTTCCCGTTCATCCTCAGGACAAATTGCAACCTGTACGGAACAGGAGGTTAAAGGTGCTGATTCTCCAAGGAGGGAGATGGCTAGTAAATCAGCTGGAATGGCGAACCCGAGCAAAGGAGATGAGAAATGAGGTGCGTTTTAGAAACCTTTCCTGATCACACGGTGTACCATCTTCTGGGTTTCTCATGCCTGTTTTCGACGTAGGAAGATGCCCTTGAACCTGGAGATTTGGGACCCATGGGATGGGTACCATGCAGTATTACTTGAAAGGGTCTGCGTTGGCTCACCCAACCTCACCGAACCTCTCAGCCCCAAGAGTGTCCACCCTTATGTCTCAATCAGCTGTGGGTCTAGATATGGTCAATCCAGGTTGCATCACAGCCCCTGAACGAATTTTGTAAGAATTTCTCTCTCTTTCACTGTCTTTGTTTCACGGGTTTTGAAAAGTAATTTATTTTTATAATGGGGTTTAGCTGCTTTTCACGGCTGTGTTTATGCCGCTTTACACCCCCTTGACTCACTTACAGAGAGATATCAATACATAGGTTTGAAGATTCTTACTAGTCAGATATATTCTTGTGCGGTGAATAGGGGGTGTTGAGTCCAGTTCACTGAGCAAGGAATAGGTCTTGTCTCTTACATATTGGGTTTATGGAACGGTATCTGAGCTAATTTGAAACCCTTGTTTTATGCATCACCCCACCTCACCTTTCCCGTTCAGCAGCCATAGTGTGTTTCCTAAACGTGGGACTCTGTTCTGTTTTGCAATTCAGTTCAAGTGTAGCGGTTTTTACATTCCCTCTAGAAGTGATATCTTATCATAAGTGTCTTTTTCTGTGTGACTTATTTCACTTAGAATCGTCGTACCTAAATCCACTCATCGTGCTGCTACTAGCCTTATGACGTTGATTTCATGGCTGAGTGATATTCCATTGTACATGAGGACCACAACTTCTTTATCCATTTTTCTCTTTCCTAGGATATTTAAGGTGTAATGAAGTGGGGGTTCTTGTCCACAGAGCAGCCCTAAACTTTGGGGTGCCTGTGTCTTGCTGATTTTTAGTTTTCCCAATTTATACGCCCATGAGTGGAAGTGCCCTATGCTCTCCAAGCTGTGTTTTTAGATGTTTCAGAACACACCGTACACTTCTCCGGAGTGCCTGTTGGCAATTTACATCCCACCCATCAGCGTAGCAAGGCTCCCATTTCTCCATGGCCGGTCCTGCATTTCTGGTTTGGAAACTTTTTTCCCCATGGCCCTTTTGCCCGCTTGGAAGCGAGACTTCTTTGGAGCGCTGATTGGCCTTTCCAGGTTGCTTGGTTGGCCAAAAAGGGCGTATGCGTTTTTTCCTGAATATATTCAGGAAAAACGCATACGCCCTTTTTGGCCAAGGGCATCATTGTCCACGTTTTGCCGCTTTTCATGTGCTTTCAAGGCGATTCGAATCTACCTCCTGAAATCTGTTTCCTGCAATTCTGCCTTGCTTTCAAAGCCTCTTCGTTGCCTTCCCTTAATATATTTGTGGACGAGAGGTATCATTTAAAACTCTGCAGGTTTGTGAATTGCAGTTCCCCTGAGCTCCATTTTTCAACTCGCTTTTTTGGGAGCTGGCCGCCAAAGCGCAGGATTGCTTCAGGCCCTCTTCTGGTTCTGGGGGGCAGGCTGAGCTTGTGCTTAATTCTTCTTCCTGATGGGAAAATAGAGTGACCTGTGCCTGTCCCAACACCTAGAGCTAGTCTCTCATTGGTTCCCCCTCTTCCCCTTCATCCTCAGGACAAATTGCAACCTGTACGGAACAGGAGGTTAAAGGTGCTGATTCTCCAAGGAGGGAGATGGCTAGTAAATCGGCTGGAATGGCGAACCCCAGCAAAGGAGATGAGAAATGAGGTACGTTTTAGAAACCTTTCCCGATCACACGGTGTACCATCTTCTGGGTTTCTTATGCCTGTTTTCGACGTAGGAAGATGCCCTTGAACCTGGAGATTTGGGACCCATGGGATGGGTACCATGCAGTATTACTTGAAAGGGTCTGCGTTGGCTCACCCAACCTCACCGAACCTCTCAGCCCCAAGAGTGTCCACCCTTATGTCTCAATCAGCTGTGGGTCTAGATATGGTCAATCCAGGTTGCATCACAGCCCCTGAACGAATTTTGTAAGAATTTCTCTCTCTTTCACTGTCTTTGTTTCACGGGTTTTGAAAAGTAATTTATTTTTATAATGGGGTTTACCTGCTTTTCACGGCTGTGTTTATGCCGCTTTACACCCCCTTGACTCACTTACAGAGAGATATCAATACATAGGTTTGAAGATTCTTACTAGTCAGATATATTCTTGTGCGGTGAATAGGGGGTGTTGAGTCCAGTTCACTGAAAAAGGAATAGGTCTTGTCTCTTACATATTGGGTTTATGGAACGGTATCTGAGCTAATTTGAAACCCTTGTTTTATGCATCACCCCACCTCACCTTTCCCGTTCAGCAGCCATAGTGTGTTTCCTAAACGTGTGACTCTGTTCTGTTTTGCAATTCAGTTCAAGGGTAGCGGTTTTTACATTCCCTCTAGAAGTGATATCTTATGATAAGTGTCTTTTTCTGTGTGACTTATTTCACTTAGAATCGTCGTACCTAAATCCACTCATCGTGCTGCTACTAGCCTTATGACGTTGATTTCATGGCTGAGTGATATTCCATTGTACATGAGGACCACAACTTCTTTATCCATTTTTCTCTTTCCTAGGATATTTAAGGTGTAATGAAGTGGGGGTTCTTGTCCACAGAGCAGCCCTAAACTTTGGGGTGCCTGTGTCTTGCTGATTTTTAGTTTTCCCAATTTATACGCCCATGAGTGGAAGTGCCCTATGCTCTCCAAGCTGTGTTTTTTAGATGTTTCAGAACACACCGTACACTTCTCCAGAGTGGCTGTTGGCAATTTACATCCCACCCATCAGCGTAGCAAGGCTCCCATTTCTCCATGGCCGGTCCTGCATTTCTGGTTTGGACACTTTTTTCCGCATGGCCCTTTTGCCCGCTGGGAAGCGAGACTTCTTTGTAGCGCTGATTGGCCTTTCCAGGTTGCTTGGTTGGCCAAAAAGGGCGTATGCGTTTTTTCCTGAATATATTCAGGAAAAAACGCATACGCCCTTTTTGGCCAAGGGCATCATTGTCCACGTTTTGCCGCTTTTCATGTGCTTTCAAGGCGATTCGAATCTACCTCCTGAAATCTGTTTCCTGCAATTCTGCCTTGCTTTCAAAGCCTCTTCGTTGCCTTCCCTTAATATATTTGTGGACGAGAGGTATCATTTAAAACTCTGCAGGTTTGCGAATTGCAGTGCCCCTGAGCTCCATTTTTCAACTCGCTTTTTTGGGAGCTGGCCACCAAAGCGCAGGATTGCTTCAGGCCCTCTTCTGGTTCTGGGGGGCAGGCTGAGCTTGTGCTTAATTCTTCTTCCTGATGGGAAAATAGAGTGACCTGTGCCTGTCCCAACACCTAGAGCTAGTCTCTCATTCGTTCCCCCTCTTCCCGTTCATCCTCAGGACAAATTGCAACCTGTACGGAAAAGGAGGTTAAAGGTGCTGATTCTCCAAGGAGGGAGATGGCTAGCAAATCGGCTGGAATGGCGAACCCGAGCAAAGGAGATGAGAAATGAGGTGCGTTTTAGAAACCTTTCCCGATCACACGGTGTACCATCTTCTGGGTTTCTCATGCCTGTTTTCGACGTAGGAAGATGCCCTTGAACCTGGAGATTTGGGACCCATGGGATGGGTACCATGCAGTATTACTTGAAAGGGTCTGCGTTGGCTCACCCAACCTCACCGAACCTCTCAGCCCCAAGAGTGTCCACCCTTATGTCTCAATCAGCTGTGGGTCTAGATATGGTCAATCCAGGTTGCATCACAGCCCCTGAACGAATTTTGTAAGAATTTCTCTCTCTTTCACTGTCTTTGTTTCACGGGTTTTGAAAAGTAATTTATTTTTATAATGGGGTTTAGCTGCTTTTCACGGCTGTGTTTATGCCGCTTTACACCCCCTTGACTCACTTACAGAGAGATATCAATACATAGGTTTGAAGATTCTTACTAGTCAGATATATTCTTGTGCGGTGAATAGGGGGTGTTGAGTCCAGTTCACTGAAAAAGGAATAGGTCTTGTCTCTTACATATTGGGTTTATGGAACGGTATCTGAGCTAATTTGAAACCCTTGTTTTATGCATCACCCCACCTCACCTTTCCCGTTCAGCAGCCATAGTGTGTTTCCTAAACGTGGGACTCTGTTCTGTTTTGCAATTCAGTTCAAGTGTAGCGGTTTTTACATTCCCTCTAGAAGTGATATCTTATGATAAGTGTCTTTTTCTGTGTGACTTATTTCACTTAGAATCGTCGTACCTAAATCCACTCATCGTGCTGCTACTAGCCTTATGACGTTGATTTCATGGCTGAGTGATATTCCATTGTACATGAGGACCACAACTTCTTTATCCATTTTTCTCTTTCCTAGGATATTTAAGGTGTAATGAAGTGGGGGTTCTTGTCCACAGAGCAGCCCTAAACTTTGGGGTGCCTGTGTCTTGCTGATTTTTAGTTTTCCCAATTTATACGCCCATGAGTGGAAGTGCCCTATGCTTTCCAAGCTGTGTTTTTAGATGTTTCAGAACACACCGTACACTTCTCCGGAGTGCCTGTTGGCAATTTACATCCCACCCATCAGCATAGCAAGGCTCCCATTTCTCCATGGCCGGTTCTGCATTTCTGGTTTGGACACTTTTTTCCGCATGGCCCTTTTGCCCGCTGGGAAGCGAGACTTCTTTGGAGCGCTGATTGGCCTTTCCAGGTTGCTTGGTTGGCCAAAAAGGGCGTATGCGTTTTTTCCTGAATATATTCAGGAAAAAACGCATACGCCCTTTTTGGCCAAGGGCATCATTGTCCACGTTTTGCCGCTTTTCATGTGCTTTCAAGGCGATTCGAATCTACCTCCTGAAATCTGTTTCCTGCAATTCTGCCTTGCTTTCAAAGCCTCTTCGTTGCCTTCCCTGAATATATTTGTGGACGAGAGGTATCATTTAAAACTCTGCAGGTTTGTGAATTGCAGTGCCCCTGAGCTCCATTTTTCAACTCGCTTTTTTGGGAGCTGGCCGCCAAAGCGCAGGATTGCTTCAGGCCCTCTTCTGGTTCTGGGGGGCAGGCTGAGCTTGTGCTTAATTCTTCTTCCTGATGGGAAAATAGAGTGACCTGTGCCTGTCCCAACACCTAGAGCTAGTCTCTCATTGGTTCCCCCTCTTCCCCTTCATCCTCAGGACAAATTGCAACCTGTACGGAACAGGAGGTTAAAGGTGCTGATTCTCCAAGGAGGGAGATGGCTAGTAAATCGGCTGGAATGGCGAACCCGAGCAAAGGAGATGAGAAATGAGGTGCGTTTTAGAAACCTTTCCCGATCACACGGTGTACCATCTTTTGGGTTTCTCATGCCTGTTTTCGACGTAGGAAGATGCCCTTGAACCTGGAGATTTGGGACCCATGGGATGGGTACCATGCAGTATTACTTGAAAGGGTCTGCGTTGGCTCACCCAACCTCACCGAACCTCTCAGCCCCAAGAGTGTCCACCCTTATGTCTCAATCAGCTGTGGGTCTAGATATGGTCAATCCAGGTTGCATCACAGCCCCTGAACGAATTTTGTAAGAATTTCTCTCTCTTTCACTGTCTTTGTTTCACGGGTTTTGAAAAGTAATTTATTTTTATAATGGGGTTTAGCTGCTTTTCACGGCTGTGTTTATGCCGCTTTACACCCCCTTGACTCACTTACAGAGAGATATCAATACATAGGTTTGAAGATTCTTACTAGTCAGATATATTCTTGTGCGGTGAATAGGGGGTGTTGAGTCCAGTTCACTGAAAAAGGAATAGGTCTTGTCTCTTACATATTGGGTTTATGGAACGGTATCGGAGCTAATTTGAAACCCTTGTTTTATGCATCACCCCACCTCACCTTTCCCGTTCAGCAGCCATAGTGTGTTTCCTAAACGTGGGACTCTGTTCTGTTTTGCAATTCAGTTCAAGTGTAGCGGTTTTTACATTCCCTCTAGAAGTGATATCTTATCATAAGTGTCTTTTTCTGTGTGACTTATTTCACTTAGAATCGTCGTACCTAAATCCACTCATCGTGCTGCTACTAGCCTTATGACGTTGATTTCATGGCTGAGTGATATTCCATTGTACATGAGGACCACAACTTCTTTATCCATTTTTCTCTTTCCTAGGATATTTAAGGTGTAATGAAGTGGGGGTTCTTGTCCACAGAGCAGCCCTAAACTTTGGGGTGCCTGTGTCTTGCTGATTTTTAGTTTTCCCAATTTATACGCCCATGAGTGGAAGTGCCCTATGCTCTCCAAGCTGTGTTTTTTAGATGTTTCAGAACACACCGTACACTTCTCCAGAGTGGCTGTTGGCAATTTACATCCCACCCATCAGTGTAGCAAGGCTCCCATTTCTCCATGGCCGGTCCTGCATTTCTGGTTTGGACACTTTTTTCCGCATGGCCCTTTTGCCCGCTGGGAAGCGAGACTTCTTTGGAGCGCTGATTGGCCTTTCCAGGTTGCTTGGTTGGCCAAAAAGGGCGTATGCGTTTTTTCCTGAATATATTCAGGAAAAAACGCATACGCCCTTTTTGGCCAAGGGCATCATTGTCAACGTTTTGCCGCTTTTCATGTGCTTTCAAGGCGATTCGAATCTACCTCCTGACATCTGTTTCCTGCAATTCTGCCTTGCTTTCAAAGCCTCTTCGTTGCCTTCCCTTAATATATTTGTGGACGAGAGGTATCATTTAAAACTCTGCAGGTTTGTGAATTGCAGTGCCCCTGAGCTCCATTTTTCAACTCGCTTTTTTGGGAGCTGGCCGCCAAAGCGCAGGATTGCTTCAGGCCCTCTTCTGGTTCTGGGGGGCAGGCTGAGCTTGTGCTTAATTCTTCTTCCTGATGGGAAAATAGAGTGACCTGTGCCTGTCCCAACACCTAGAGCTAGTCTCTCATTGGTTCCCCCTCTTCCCCTTCATCCTCAGGACAAATTGCAACCTGTACGGAACAGGAGGTTAAAGGTGCTGATTCTCCAAGGAGGGAGATGGCTAGTAAATCGGCTGGAATGGCGAACCCGAGCAAAGGAGATGAGAAATGAGGTGCGTTTTAGAAACCTATCCCGATCACACGGTGTACCATCTTCTGGGTTTCTCATGCCTGTTTTCGACGTAGGAAGATGCCCTTGAACCTGGAGATTTGGGACCCATGGGATGGGTACCATGCAGTATTACTTGAAAGGGTCTGCGTTGGCTCACCCAACCTCACCGAACCTCTCAGCCCCAAGAGTGTCCACCCTTATGTCTCAATCAGCTGTGGGTCTAGATATGGTCAATCCAGGTTGCATCACAGCCCCTGAACGAATTTTGTAAGAATTTCTCTCTCTTTCACTGTCTTTGTTTCACGGGTTTTGAAAAGTAATTTATTTTTATAATGGGGTTTAGCTGCTTTTCACGGCTGTGTTTATGCCGCTTTACACCCCCTTGACTCACTTACAGAGAGATATCAATACATAGGTTTGAAGATTCTTACTAGTCAGATATATTCTTGTGCGGTGAATAGGGGGTGTTGAGTCCAGTTCACTGAAAAAGGAATAGGTCTTGTCTCTTACATATTGGGTTTATGGAACGGTATCTGAGCTAATTTGAAACCCTTGTTTTATACATCACCCCACCTCACCTTTCCCGTTCAGCAGCCATAGTGTGTTTCCTAAACGTGGGACTCTGTTCTGTTTTGCAATTCAGTTCAAGTGTAGCGGTTTTTACATTCCCTCTAGAAGTGATATCTTATGATAAGTGTCTTTTTCTGTGTGACTTATTTCACTTAGAATCGTCGTACCTAAATCCACTCATCGTGCTGCTACTAGCCTTATGACGTTGATTTCATGGCTGAGTGATATTCCATTGTACATGAGGACCACAACTTCTTTATCCATTTTTCTCTTTCCTAGGATATTTAAGGTGTAATGAAGTGGGGGTTCTTGTCCACAGAGCAGCCCTAAACTTTGGGGTGCCTGTGTCTTGCTGATTTTTAGTTTTCCCAATTTATACGCCCATGAGTGGAAGTGCCCTATGCTCTCCAAGCTGTGTTTTTAGATGTTTGAGAACACACCGTACACTTCTCCGGAGTGCCTGTTGGCAATTTACATCCCACCCATCAGCGTAGCAAGGCTCCCATTTCTCCATGGCCGGTCCTGCATTTCTGGTTTGGACACTTTTTTCCCCATGGCCCTTTTGCCCGCTGGGAAGTGAGACTTCTTTGGAGCGCTGATTGGCCTTTCCAGGTTGCTTGGTTGGCCAAAAAGGGCGTATGCGTTTTTTCCTGAATATATTCAGGAAAAAACGCATACGCCCTTTTTGGCCAAGGGCATCATTGTCCACGTTTTGCCGCTTTTCATGTGCTTTCAAGGCGATTCGAATCTACCTCCTGAAATCTGTTTCCTGCAATTCTGCCTTGCTTTCAAAGCCTCTTCGTTGCCTTCCCTTAATATATTTGTGGACGAGAGGTATCATTTAAAACTCTGCAGGTCTGTGAATTGCAGTGCCCCTGAGCTCCATTTTTCAACTCGCTTTTTTGGGAGCTGGCCGCAAAAGCGCAGGATTGCTTCAGGCCCTCTTCTGGTTCTGGGGGGCCGGTTGAGCTTGTGCTTAATTCTTCTTCCTGATGGGAAAATAGAGTGACCTGTGCCTGTCCCAACACCTAGAGCTAGTCTCTCATTGGTTCCCCCTCTTCCCCTTCATCCTCAGGACAAATTGCAACCTGTACGGAACAGGAGGTTAAAGGTGCTGATTCTCCAAGGAGGGAGATGGCTAGTAAATCGGCTGGAATGGCAAACCCGAGCAAAGGAGATGAGAAATGAGGTGCGTTTTAGAAACCTTTCCCGATCACACGGTGTACCATCTTCTGGGTTTCTCATGCCTGTTTTCGACGTAGGAAGATGCCCTTGAACCTGGAGATTTGGGACCCATGGGATGGGTACCATGCAGTATTACTTGAAAGGGTCTGCGTTGGCTCACCCAACCTCACCGAACCTCTCAGCCCCAAGAGTGTCCACCCTTATGTCTCAATCAGCTGTGGGTCTAGATATGGTCAATCCAGGTTGCATCACAGCCCCTGAACGAATTTTGTAAGAATTTCTCTCTCTTTCACTGTCTTTGTTTCACGGGTTTTGAAAAGTAATTTATTTTTATAATGGGGTTTAGCTGCTTTTCACGGCTGTGTTTATGCCGCTTTACACCCCCTTGACTCACTTACAGAGAGATATCAATACATAGGTTTGAAGATTCTTACTAGTCAGATATATTCTTGTGCGGTGAATAGGGGGTGTTGAGTCCAGTTCACTGAAAAAGGAATAGGTCTTGTCTCTTACATATTGGGTTTATGGAACGGTATCTGAGCTAATTTGAAACCCTTGTTTTATGCATCACCCCACCTCACCTTTCCCGTTCAGCAGCCATAGTGTGTTTCCTAAACGTGGGACTCTGTTCTGTTTTGCAATTCAGTTCAAGGGTAGCGGTTTTTACATTCCCTCTAGAAGTGATATCTTATGATAAGTGTCTTTTTCTGTGTGACTTATTTCACTTAGAATCGTCGTACCTAAATCCACTCATCGTGCTGCTACTAGCCTTATGACGTTGATTTCATGGCTGAGTGATATTCCATTGTACATGAGGACAACAACTTCTTTATCCATTTTTCTCTTTCCTAGGATATTTAAGGTGTAATGAAGTGGGGGTTCTTGTCCACAGAGCAGCCCTAAACTTTGGGGTGCCTGTGTCTTGCTGATTTTTAGTTTTCCCAATTTATACGCCCATGAGTGGAAGTGCCCTATGCTCTCCAAGCTGTGTTTTTTAGATGTTTCAGAACACACCGTACACTTCTCCAGAGTGGCTGTTGGCAATTTACATCCCACCCATCAGCGTAGCAAGGCTCCCATTTCTCCATGGCCGGTCCTGCATTTCTGGTTTGGACACTTTTTTCCGCATGGCCCTTTTGCCCGCTGGGAAGTGAGACTTCTTTGGAGCGCTGATTGGCCTTTCCAGGTTGCTTGGTTGGCCAAAAAGGGCGTATGCGTTTTTTCCTGAATATATTCAGGAAAAAACGCATACGCCCTTTTTGGCCAAGGGCATCATTGTCCACGTTTTGCCGCTTTTCATGTGCTTTCAAGGCGATTCGAATCTACCTCCTGAAATCTGTTTCCTGCAATTCTGCCTTGCTTTCAAAGCCTCTTCGTTGCCTTCCCTTAATATATTTGTGGACGAGAGGTATCATTTAAAACTCTGCAGGTTTGCGAATTGCAGTGCCCCTGAGCTCCATTTTTCTACTCGCTTTTTTGGGAGCTGGCCACCAAAGCGCAGGATTGCTTCAGGCCCTCTTCTGGTTCTGGGGGGCAGGCTGAGCTTGTGCTTAATTCTTCTTCCTGATGGGAAAATAGAGTGACCTGTGCCTGTCCCAACACCTAGAGCTAGTCTCTCATTGGTTCCCCCTCTTCCCGTTCATCCTCAGGACAAATTGCAACCTGTACGGAAAAGGAGGTTAAAGGTGCTGATTCTCCAAGGAGGGAGATGGCTAGCAAATCGGCTGGAATGGCGAACCCGAGCAAAGGAGATGAGAAATGAGGTGCGTTTAAGAAACCTTTCCTGATCACACGGTGTACCATCTTCTGGGTTTCTCATGCCTGTTTTCGACGTAGGAAGATGCCCTTGAACCTGGAGATTTGGGACCCATGGGATGGGTACCATGCAGTATTACTTGAAAGGGTCTGCGTTGGCTCACCCAACCTCACCGAACCTCTCAGCCCCAAGAGTGTCCACCCTTATGTCTCAATCAGCTGTGGGTCTAGATATGGTCAATCCAGGTTGCATCACAGCCCCTGAACGAATTTTGTAAGAATTTCTCTCTCTTTCACTGTCTTTGTTTCACGGGTTTTGAAAAGTAATTTATTTTTATAATGGGGTTTAGCTGCTTTTCACGGCTGTGTTTATGCCGCTTTACACCCCCTTGACTCACTTACAGAGAGATATCAATACATAGGTTTGAAGATTCTTACTAGTCAGATATATTCTTGTGCGGTGAATAGGGGGTGTTGAGTCCAGTTCACTGAAAAAGGAATAGGTCTTGTCTCTTACATATTGGGTTTATGGAACGGTATCGGAGCTAATTTGAAACCCTTGTTTTATGCATCACCCCACCTCACCTTTCCCGTTCAGCAGCCATAGTGTGTTTCCTAAACGTGGGACTCTGTTCTGTTTTGCAATTCAGTTCAAGTGTAGCGGTTTTTACATTCCCTCTAGAAGTGATATCTTATCATAAGTGTCTTTTTCTGTGTGACTTATTTCACTTAGAATCGTCGTACCTAAATCCACTCATCGTGCTGCTACTAGCCTTATGACGTTGATTTCATGGCTGAGTGATATTCCATTGTACATGAGGACCACAACTTCTTTATCCATTTTTCTCTTTCCTAGGATATTTAAGGTGTAATGAAGTGGGGGTTCTTGTCCACAGAGCAGCCCTAAACTTTGGGGTGCCTGTGTCTTGCTGATTTTTAGTTTTCCCAATTTATACGCCCATGAGTGGAAGTGCCCTATGCTCTCCAAGCTGTGTTTTTAGATGTTTCAGAACACACCGTACACTTCTCCGGAGTGCCTGTTGGCAATTTACATCCCACCCATCAGCGTAGCAAGGCTCCCATTTCTCCATGGCCGGTCCTGCATTTCTGGTTTGGGCACTTTTTTCCCCATGGCCCTTTTGCCCGCTTGGAAGCGAGACTTCTTTGGAGCGCTGATTGGCCTTTCCAGGTTGCTTGGTTGGCCAAAAAGGGCGTATGCGTTTTTTCCTGAATATATTCAGGAAAAACGCATACGCCCTTTTTGGCCAAGGGCATCATTGTCCACGTTTTGCCGCTTTTCATGTGCTTTCAAGGCGATTCGAATCTACCTCCTGAAATCTGTTTCCTGCAATTCTGCCTTGCTTTCAAAGCCTCTTCGTTGCCTTCCCTTAATATATTTGTGGACGAGAGGTATCATTTAAAACTCTGCAGGTTTGTGAATTGCAGTGCCCCTGAGCTCCATTTTTCAACTCGCTTTTTTGGGAGCTGGCCGCAAAACCGCAGGATTGCTTCAGGCCCTCTTCTGGTTCTGGGGGGCAGGCTGAGCTTGTGCTTAATTCTTCTTCCTGATGGGGAAATAGAGTGACCTGTGCCTGTCCCAACACCTAGAGCTAGTCTCTCATTGGTTCCCCCTCTTCCCCTTCATCCTCAGGACAAATTGCAACCTGTACGGAACAGGAGGTTAAAGGTGCTGATTCTCCAAGCAGGGAGATGGCTAGTAAATCGGCTGGAATGGCGAACCCCAGCAAAGGAGATGAGAAATGAGGTACGTTTTAGAAACCTTTCCCGATCACACGGTGTACCATCTTCTGGGTTTCTCATGCCTGTTTTCGACGTAGGAAGATGCCCTTGAACCTGGAGATTTGGGACCCATGGGATGGGTACCATGCAGTATTACTTGAAAGGGTCTGCGTTGGCTCACCCAACCTCACCGAACCTCTCAGCCCCAAGAGTGTCCACCCTTATGTCTCAATCAGCTGTGGGTCTAGATATGGTCAATCCAGGTTGCATCACAGCCCCTGAACGAATTTTGTAAGAATTTCTCTCTCTTTCACTGTCTTTGTTTCACGGGTTTTGAAAAGTAATTTATTTTTATAATGGGGTTTAGCTGCTTTTCACGGCTGTGTTTATGCCGCTTTACACCCCCTTGACTCACTTACAGAGAGATATCAATACATAGGTTTGAAGATTCTTACTAGTCAGATATATTCTTGTGCGGTGAATAGGGGGTGTTGAGTCCAGTTCACTGAAAAAGGAATAGGTCTTGTCTCTTACATATTGGGTTTATGGAACGGTATCTGAGCTAATTTGAAACCCTTGTTTTATGCATCACCCCACCTCACCTTTCCCGTTCAGCAGCCATAGTGTGTTTCCTAAACGTGGGACTCTGTTCTGTTTTGCAATTCAGTTCAAGGGTAGCGGTTTTTACATTCCCTCTAGAAGTGATATCTTATGATAAGTGTCTTTTTCTGTGTGACTTATTTCACTTAGAATCGTCGTACCTAAATCCACTCATCGTGCTGCTACTAGCCTTATGACGTTGATTTCATGGCTGAGTGATATTCCATTGTACATGAGGACCACAACTTCTTTATCCATTTTTCTCTTTCCTAGGATATTTAAGGTGTAATGAAGTGGGGGTTCTTGTCCACAGAGCAGCCCTAAACTTTGGGGTGCCTGTGTCTTGCTGATTTTTAGTTTTCCCAATTTATACGCCCATGAGTGGAAGTGCCCTATGCTCTCCAAGCTGTGTTTTTTAGATGTTTCAGAACACACCGTACACTTCTCCAGAGTGGCTGTTGGCAATTTACATCCCACCCATCAGCGTAGCAAGGCTCCCATTTCTCCATGGCCGGTCCTGCATTTCTGGTTTGGACACTTTTTTCCGCATGGCCCTTTTGCCCGCTGGGAAGCGAGACTTCTTTGTAGCGCTGATTGGCCTTTCCAGGTTGCTTGGTTGGCCAAAAAGGGCGTATGCGTTTTTTCCTGAATATATTCAGGAAAAAACGCATACGCCCTTTTTGGCCAAGGGCATCATTGTCCACGTTTTGCCGCTTTTCATGTGCTTTCAAGGCGATTCGAATCTACCTCCTGAAATCTGTTTCCTGCAATTCTGCCTTGCTTTCAAAGCCTCTTCGTTGCCTTCCCTTAATATATTTGTGGACGAGAGGTATCATTTAAAACTCTGTAGGTTTGCGAATTGCAGTGCCCCTGAGCTCCATTTTTCAACTCGCTTTTTTGGGAGCTGGCCACCAAAGCGCAGGATTGCTTCAGGCCCTCTTCTGGTTCTGGGGGGCAGGCTGAGCTTGTGCTTAATTCTTCTTCCTGATGGGAAAATAGAGTGACCTGTGCCTGTCCCAACACCTAGAGCTAGTCTCTCATTGGTTCCCCCTCTTCCCGTTCATCCTCAGGACAAATTGCAACCTGTATGGAAAAGGAGGTTAAAGGTGCTGATTCTCCAAGGAGGGAGATGGCTAGCAAATCGGCTGGAATGGCGAACCCGAGCAAAGGAGATGAGAAATGAGGTGCGTTTTAGAAACCTTTCCCGATCACACGGTGTACCATCTTCTGGGTTTCTCATGCCTGTTTTCGACGTAGGAAGATGCCCTTGAACCTGGAGATTTGGGACCCATGGGATGGGTACCATGCAGTATTACTTGAAAGGGTCTGCGTTGGCTCACCCAACCTCACCGAACCTCTCAGCCCCAAGAGTGTCCACCCTTATGTCTCAATCAGCTGTGGGTCTAGATATGGTCAATCCAGGTTGCATCACAGCCCCTGAACGAATTTTGTAAGAATTTCTCTCTCTTTCACTGTCTTTGTTTCACGGGTTTTGAAAAGTAATTTATTTTTATAATGGGGTTTAGCTGCTTTTCACGGCTGTGTTTATGCCGCTTTACACCCCCTTGACTCACTTACAGAGAGATATCAATACATAGGTTTGAAGATTCTTACTAGTCAGATATATTCTTGTGCGGTGAATAGGGGGTGTTGAGTCCAGTTCACTGAAAAAGGAATAGGTCTTGTCTCTTACATATTGGGTTTATGGAACGGTATCTGAGCTGATTTGAAACCCTTGTTTTATGCATCACCCCACCTCACCTTTCCCGTTCAGCAGCCATAGTGTGTTTCCTAAACGTGGGACTCTGTTCTGTTTTGCAATTCAGTTCAAGTGTAGCGGTTTTTACATTCCCTCTAGAAATGATATCTTATGATAAGTGTCTTTTACTGTGTGACTTATTTCACTTAGAATCGTCGTACCTAAATCCACTCATCGTGCTGCTACTAGCCTTATGACGTTGATTTCATGGCTGAGTGATATTCCATTGTACATGAGGACCACAACTTCTTTATCCATTTTTCTCTTTCCTAGGATATTTAAGGTGTAATGAAGTGGGGGTTCTTGTCCACAGAGCAGCCCTAAACTTTGGGGTGCCTGTGTCTTGCTGATTTTTAGTTTTCCCAATTTATACGCCCATGAGTGGAAGTGCCCTATGCTCTCCAAGCTGTGTTTTTAGATGTTTCAGAACACACCGTACACTTCTCCGGAGTGCCTGTTGGCAATTTACATCCCACCCATCAGCATAGCAAGGCTCCCATTTCTCCATGGCCGGTCCTGCATTTCTGGTTTGGACACTTTTTTCCCCATGGCCCTTTTGCCCGCTGGGAAGCGAGACTTCTTTGGAGCGCTGATTGGCCTTTCCAGGTTGCTTGGTTGGCCAAAAAGGGCGTATGCGTTTTTTCCTGAATATATTCAGGAAAAAACGCATACGCCCTTTTTGGCCAAGGGCATCATTGTCCACGTTTTGCCGCTTTTCATGTGCTTTCAAGGCGATTCGAATCTACCTCCTGAAATCTGTTTCCTGCAATTCTGCCTTGCTTTCAAAGCCTCTTCGTTGCCTTCCCTTAATATATTTGTGGACGAGAGGTATCATTTAAAACTCTGCAGGTTTGTGAATTGCAGTGCCCCTGAGCTCCATTTTTCAACTCGCTTTTTTGGGAGCTGGCCGCCAAAGCGCAGGATTGCTTCAGGCCCTCTTCTGGTTCTGGGGGGCAGGCTGAGCTTGTGCTTAATTCTTCTTCCTGATGGGAAAATAGAGTGACCTGTGCCTGTCCCAACACCTAGAGCTAGTCTCTCATTGGTTCCCCCTCTTCCCGTTCATCCTCAGGACAAATTGCAACCTGTACGGAACAGGAGGTTAAAGGTGCTGATTCTCCAAGGAGGGAGATGGCTAGTAAATTGGCTGGAATGGCGAACCCGAGCAAAGGAGATGAGAAATGAGGTGCGTTTTAGAAACCTTTCCCGATCACACGGTGTACCATCTTCTGGGTTTCTCATGCCTGTTTTCGACGTAGGAAGATGCCCTTGAACCTGGAGATTTGGGACCCATGGGATGGGTACCATGCAGTATTACTTGAAAGGGTCTGCGTTGGCTCACCCAACCTCACCGAACCTCTCAGCCCCAAGAGTGTCCACCCTTATGTCTCAATCAGCTGTGGGTCTAGATATGGTCAATCCAGGTTGCATCACAGCCCCTGAACGAATTTTGTAAGAATTTCTCTCTCTTTCACTGTCTTTGTTTCACGGGTTTTGAAAAGTAATTTATTTTTATAATGGGGTTTAGCTGCTTTTCACGGCTGTGTTTATGCCGCTTTACACCCCCTTGACTCACTTACAGAGAGATATCAATACATAGGTTTGAAGATTCTTACTAGTCAGATATATTCTTGTGCGGTGAATAGGGGGTGTTGAGTCCAGTTCACTGAAAAAGGAATAGGTCTTGTCTCTTACATATTGGGTTTATGGAACGGTATCGGAGCTAATTTGAAACCCTTGTTTTATGCATCACCCCACCTCACCTTTCCCGTTCAGCAGCCATAGTGTGTTTCCTAAACGTGGGACTCTGTTCTGTTTTGCAATTCAGTTCAAGTGTAGCGGTTTTTACATTCCCTCTAGAAGTGATATCTTATGATAAGTGTCTTTTTCTGTGTGACTTATTTCACTTAGAATCGTCGTACCTAAATCCACTCATCGTGCTGCTACTAGCCTTATGACGTTGATTTCATGGCTGAGTGATATTCCATTGTACATGAGGACCACCACTTCTTTATCCATTTTTCTCTTTCCTAGGATATTTAAGGTGTAATGAAGTGGGGGTTCTTGTCCACAGAGCAGCCCTAAACTTTGGGGTGCCTGTGTCTTGCTGATTTTTAGTTTTCCCAATTTATACGCCCATGAGTGGAAGTGCCCTATGCTCTCCAAGCTGTGTTTTTTAGATGTTTCAGAACACACCGTACACTTCTCCAGAGTGGCTGTTGGCAATTTACATCCCACCCATCAGCGTAGCAAGGCTCCCATTTCTCCATGGCCGGTCCTGCATTTCTGGTTTGGACACTTTTTTCCGCATGGCCCTTTTGCCCGCTGGGAAGCGAGACTTCTTTGGAGCGCTGATTGGCCTTTCTATGTTGCTTGGTTGGCCAAAAAGGGCGTATGCGTTTTTTCCTGAATATATTCAGGAAAAAACGCATACGCCCTTTTTGGCCAAGGGCATCATTGTCCACGTTTTGCCGCTTTTCATGTGCTTTCAAGGCGATTCGAATCTACCTCCTGAAATCTGTTTCCTGCAATTCTGCCTTGCTTTCAAAGCCTCTTCGTTGCCTTCCCTTAATATATTTGTGGACGAGAGGTATCATTTAAAACTCTGCAGGTTTGTGAATTGCAGTGCCCCTGAGCTCCATTTTTCAACTCGCTTTTTTGGGAGCTGGCCGCAAAAGCGCAGGATTGCTTCAGGCCCTCTTCTGGTTCTGGGGGGCAGGCTGAGCTTGTGCTTAATTCTTCTTCCTGATGGGAAAATAGAGTGACCTGTGCCTGTCCCAACACCTAGAGCTAGTCTCTCATTGGTTCCCCCTCTTCCCGTTCATCCTCAGGACAAATTGCAACCTGTACGGAACAGGAGGTTAAAGGTGCTGATTCTCCAAGGAGGGAGATGGCTAGTAAATCGGCTGGAATGGCGAACCCGAGCAAAGGAGATGAGAAATGAGGTGCGTTTTAGAAACCTTTCCCGATCACACGGTGTACCATCTTCTGGGTTTCTCATGCCTGTTTTCGACGTAGGAAGATGCCCTTGAACCTGGAGATTTGGGACCCATGGGATGGGTACCATGCAGTATTACTTGAAAGGGTCTGCGTTGGCTCACCCAACCTCACCGAACCTCTCAGCCCCAAGAGTGTCCACCCTTATGTCTCAATCAGCTGTGGGTCTAGATATGGTCAATCCAGGTTGCATCACAGCCCCTGAACGAATTTTGTAAGAATTTCTCTCTCTTTCACTGTCTTTGTTTCACGGGTTTTGAAAAGTAATTTAGTTTTATAATGGGGTTTAGCTGCTTTTCACGGCTGTGTTTATGCCGCTTTACACCCCCTTGACTCACTTACAGAGAGATATCAATACATAGGTTTGAAGATTCTTACTAGTCAGATATATTCTTGTGCGGTGAATAGGGGGTGTTGAGTCCAGTTCACTGAAAAAGGAATAGGTCTTGTCTCTTACATATTGGGTTTATGGAACGGTATCTGAGCTAATTTGAAACCCTTGTTTTATGCATCACCCCTCCTCACCTTTCCCGTTCAGCAGCCATAGTGTGTTTCCTAAACGTGGGACTCTGTTCTGTTTTGCAATTCAGTTCAAGTGTAGCGGTTTTTACATTCCCTCTAGAAGTGATATCTTATGATAAGTGTCTTTTTCTGTGTGACTTATTTCACTTAGAATCGTCGTACCTAAATCCACTCATCGTGCTGCTACTAGCCTTATGACGTTGATTTCATGGCTGAGTGATATTCCATTGTACATGAGGACCACCACTTCTTTATCCATTTTTCTCTTTCCTAGGATATTTAAGGTGTAATGAAGTGGGGGTTCTTGTCCACAGAGCAGCCCTAAACTTTGGGGTGCCTGTGTCTTGCTGATTTTTAGTTTTCCCAATTTATACGCCCATGAGTGGAAGTGCCCTATGCTCTCCAAGCTGTGTTTTTTAGATGTTTCAGAACACACCGTACACTTCTCCAGAGTGGCTGTTGGCAATTTACATCCCACCCATCAGCGTAGCAAGGCTCCCATTTCTCCATGGCCGGTCCTGCATTTCTGGTTTGGACACTTTTTTCCGCATGGCCCTTTTGCCCGCTGGGAAGCGAGACTTCTTTGGAGCGCTGATTGGCCTTTCTATGTTGCTTGGTTGGCCAAAAAGGGCGTATGCGTTTTTTCCTGAATATATTCAGGAAAAAACGCATACGCCCTTTTTGGCCAAGGGCATCATTGTCCACGTTTTGCCGCTTTTCATGTGCTTTCAAGGTGATTCGAATCTACCTCCTGAAATCTGTTTCCTGCAATTCTGCCTTGCTTTCAAAGCCTCTTCGTTGCCTTCCCTTAATATATTTGTGGACGAGAGGTATCATTTAAAACTCTGCAGGTTTGTGAATTGCAGTGCCCCTGAGCTCCATTTTTCAACTCGCTTTTTTGGGAGCTGGCCGCAAAAGCGCAGGATTGCTTCAGGCCCTCTTCTGGTTCTGGGGGGCAGGCTGAGCTTGTGCTTAATTCTTCTTCCTGATGGGAAAATAGAGTGACCTGTGCCTGTCCCAACACCTAGAGCTAGTCTCTCATTGGTTCCCCCTCTTCCCGTTCATCCTCAGGACAAATTGCAACCTGTACGGAACAGGAGGTTAAAGGTGCTGATTCTCCAAGGAGGGAGATGGCTAGTAAATCGGCTGGAATGGCGAACCCGAGCAAAGGAGATGAGAAATGAGGTGCGTTTTAGAAACCTTTCCCGATCACACGGTGTACCATCTTCTGGGTTTCTCATGCCTGTTTTCGACGTAGGAAGATGCCCTTGAACCTGGAGATTTGGGACCCATGGGATGGGTACCATGCAGTATTACTTGAAAGGGTCTGCGTTGGCTCACCCAACCTCACCGAACCTCTCAGCCCCAAGAGTGTCCACCCTTATGTCTCAATCAGCTGTGGGTCTAGATATGGTCAATCCAGGTTGCATCACAGCCCCTGAACGAATTTTGTAAGAATTTCTCTCTCTTTCACTGTCTTTGTTTCACGGGTTTTGAAAAGTAATTTATTTTTATAATGGGGTTTAGCTGCTTTTCACGGCTGTGTTTATGCCGCTTTACACCCCCTTGACTCACTTACAGAGAGATATCAATACATAGGTTTGAAGATTCTTACTAGTCAGATATATTCTTGTGCGGTGAATAGGGGGTGTTGAGTCCAGTTCACTGAAAAAGGAATAGGTCTTGTCTCTTACATATTGGGTTTATGGAACGGTATCTGAGCTAATTTGAAACCCTTGTTTTATGCATCACCCCTCCTCACCTTTCCCGTTCAGCAGCCATAGTGTGTTTCCTAAACGTGGGACTCTGTTCTGTTTTGCAATTCAGTTCAAGTGTAGCGGTTTTTACATTCCCTCTAGAAGTGATATCTTATGATAAGTGTCTTTTTCTGTGTGACTTATTTCACTTAGAATCGTCGTACCTAAATCCACTCATCGTGCTGCTACTAGCCTTATGACGTTGATTTCATGGCTGAGTGATATTCCATTGTACATGAGGACCACAACTTCTTTATCCATTTTTCTCTTTCCTAGGATATTTAAGGTGTAATGAAGTGGGGGTTCTTGTCCACAGGGCAGCCCTAAACTTTGGGGTGCCTGTGTCTTGCTGATTTTTAGTTTTCCCAATTTATACGCCCATGAGTGGAAGTGCCCTATGCTCTCCAAGCTGTGTTTTTTAGATGTTTCAGAACACACCGTACACTTCTCCAGAGTGGCTGTTGGCAATTTACATCCCACCCATCAGCGTAGCAAGGCTCCCATTTCTCCATGGCCGATCCTGCATTTCTGGTTTGGACACTTTTTTCCGCATGGCCCTTTTGCCCGCTGGGAAGCGAGACTTCTTTGGAGCGCTGATTGGCCTTTCCAGGTTGCTTGGTTGGCCAAAAAGGGCGTATGCGTTTTTTCTTGAATATATTCAGGAAAAAACGCATACGCCCTTTTTGGCCAAGGGCATCATTGTCCACGTTTTGCCGCTTTTCATGTGCTTTCAAGGCGATTCGAATCTACCTCCTGAAATCTGTTTCCTGCAATTCTGCCTTGCTTTCAAAGCCTCTTCGTTGCCTTCCCTTAATATATTTGTGGACAAGAGGTATCATTTAAAACTCTGCAGGTTTGTGAATTGCAGTGCCCCTGAGCTCCATTTTTCAACTCGCTTTTTTGGGAGCTGGCCGCAAAAGCGCAGGATTGCTTCAGGCCCTGTTCTGGTTCTGGGGGGCAGGCTGAGCTTGTGCTTAATTCTTCTTCCTGATGGGAAAATAGAGTGACCTGTGCCTGTCCCAACACCTAGAGCTAGTCTCTCATTGGTTCCCCCTCTTCCCCTTCATCCTCAGGACAAATTGCAACTTGTACGGAACAGGAGGTTAAAGGTGCTGATTCTCCAAGGAGGGAGATGGCTAGTAAATCGGCTGGAATGGCGAACCCGAGCAAAGGAGATGAGAAATGAGGTGCGTTTTAGAAACCTTTCCCGATCACACGGTGTACCATCTTCTGGGTTTCTCATGCCTGTTTTCGACGTAGGAAGATGCCCTTGAACCTGGAGATTTGGGACCCATGGGATGGGTACCATGCAGTATTACTTGAAAGGGTCTGCGTTGGCTCACCCAACCTCACCGAACCTCTCAGCCCCAAGAGTGTCCACCCTTATGTCTCAATCAGCTGTGGGTCTATATATGGTCAATCCAGGTTGCATCACAGCCCCTGAACGAATTTTGTAAGAATTTCTCTCTCTTTCACTGTCTTTGTTTCACTGGTTTTGAAAAGTAATTTAGTTTTATAATGGGGTTTAGCTGCTTTTCACGGCTGTGTTTATGCCGCTTTACACCCCCTTGACTCACTTACAGAGAGATATCAATACATAGGTTTGAAGATTCTTACTAGTCAGATATATTCTTGTGCGGTGAATAGGGGGTGTTGAGTCCAGTTCACTGAAAAAGGAATAGGTCTTGTCTCCTACATATTGGGTTTATGGAACGGTATCGGAGCTAATTTGAAACCCTTGTTTTATGCATCACCCAACCTCACCTTTCCCGTTCAGCAGCCATAGTGTGTTTCCTAAACGTGGGACTCTGTTCTGTTTTGCAATTCAGTTCAAGTGTAGCGGTTTTTACATTCCCTCTCTAAGTGATATCTTAGGATAAGTGTCTTTTTCTGTGTGACTTATTTCACTTAGAATCGTCGTACCTAAATCCACTCATCGTGCTGCTACTAGCCTTATGACGTTGATTTCATGGCTGAGTGATATTCCATTGTACATGAGGACCACAACTTCTTTATCCATTTTTCTCTTTCCTAGGATATTTAAGGTGTAATGAAGTGGGGGTTCTTGTCCACAGAGCAGCCCTAAACTTTGGGGTGCCTGTGTCTTGCTGATTTTTAGTTTTCCCAATTTATACGGCCATGAGTGGAAGTGCCCTATGCTCTCCAAGCTGTGTTTTTAGATGTTTCAGAACACACCGTACACTTCTCAGGAGTGCCTGTTGGCAATTTACATCCCACCCATCAGCGTAGCAAGGCTCCCATTTCTCCATGGCCGGTCCTGCATTTCTGGTTTGGACACTTTTTTCCCCATGGCCCTTTTGCCCGCTGGGAAGCGAGACTTCTTTGGAGCGCTGATTGGCCTTTCCAGGTTGCTTGGTTGGCCAAAAAGGGCGTATGCGTTTTTTCCTGAATATATTCAGGAAAAAACGCATACGCCCTTTTTGGCCAAGGGCATCATTGTCCACGTTTTGCCGCTTTTCATGTGCTTTCAAGGCGATTCGAATCTACCTCCTGAAATCTGTTTCCTGCAATTCTGCCTTGCTTTCAAAGCCTCTTCGTTGCCTTCCCTTAATATATTTGTGGACAAGAGGTATCATTTAAAACTCTGCAGGTTTGTGAATTGCAGTGCCCCTGAGCTCCATTTTTCAACTCGCTTTTTTGGGAGCTGGCCGCAAAAGCGCAGGATTGCTTCAGGCCCTGTTCTGGTTCTGGGGGGCAGGCTGAGCTTGTGCTTAATTCTTCTTCCTGATGGGAAAATAGAGTGACCTGTGCCTGTCCCAACACCTAGAGCTAGTCTCTCATTGGTTCCCCCTCTTCCCCTTCATCCTCAGGACAAATTGCAACTTGTACGGAACAGGAGGTTAAAGGTGCTGATTCTCCAAGGAGGGAGATGGCTAGTAAATCGGCTGGAATGGCGAACCCGAGCAAAGGAGATGAGAAATGAGGTGCGTTTTAGAAACCTTTCCCGATCACACGGTGTACCATCTTCTGGGTTTCTCATGCCTGTTTTCGACGTAGGAAGATGCCCTTGAACCTGGAGATTTGGGACCCATGGGATGGGTACCATGCAGTATTACTTGAAAGGGTCTGCGTTGGCTCACCCAACCTCACCGAACCTCTCAGCCCCAAGAGTGTCCACCCTTATGTCTCAATCAGCTGTGGGTCTATATATGGTCAATCCAGGTTGCATCACAGCCCCTGAACGAATTTTGTAAGAATTTCTCTCTCTTTCACTGTCTTTGTTTCACTGGTTTTGAAAAGTAATTTATTTTTATAATGGGGTTTAGCTGCTTTTCACGGCTGTGTTTATGCCGCTTTACACCCCCTTGACTCACTTACATAGAGATATCAATACATAGGTTTGAAGATTCTTACTAGTCAGATATATTCTTGTGCGGTGAATAGGGGGTGTTGAGTCCAGTTCACTGAAAAAGGAATAGGTCTTGTCTCTTACATATTGGGTTTATGGAACGGTATCGGAGCTAATTTGAAACCCTTGTTTTATGCATCACCCCACCTCACCTTTCCCGTTCAGCAGCCATAGTGTGTTTCCTAAACGTGGGACTCTGTTCTGTTTTGCAATTCAGTTCAAGTGTAGCGGTTTTTACATTCCCTCTCTAAGTGATATCTTAGGATAAGTGTCTTTTTCTGTGTGACTTATTTCACTTAGAATCGTCGTACCTAAATCCACTCATCGTGCTGCTACTAGCCTTATGACGTTGATTTCATGGCTGAGTGATATTCCATTGTACATGAGGACCACAACTTCTTTATCCATTTTTCTCTTTCCTAGGATATTTAAGGTGTAATGAAGTGGGGGTTCTTGTCCACAGAGCAGCCCTAAACTTTGGGGTGCCTGTGTCTTGCTGATTTTTAGTTTTCCCAATTTATACGGCCATGAGTGGAAGTGCCCTATGCTCTCCAAGCTGTGTTTTTAGATGTTTCAGAACACACCGTACACTTCTCCGGAGTGCCTGTTGGCAATTTACATCCCACCCATCAGCGTAGCAAGGCTCCCATTTCTCCATGGCCGGTCCTGCATTTCTGGTTTGGATACTTTTTTCCCCATGGCCCTTTTGCCCGCTGGGAAGCGAGACTTCTTTGGAGCGCTGGTTGGCCTTTCCAGGTTGCTTGGTTGGCCAAAAAGGGCGTATGCGTTTTTTCCTGAATATATTCAGGAAAAAACGCATACGCCCTTTTTGGCCAAGGGCATCATTGTCCACGTTTTGCCGCTTTTCATGTGCTTTCAAGGCGATTCGAATCTACCTCCTGAAATCTGTTTCCTGCAATTCTGCCTTGCTTTCAAAGCCTCTTCGTTGCCTTCCCTTAATATATTTGTGGACGAGAGGTATCATTTAAAACTCTGCAGGTTTGTGAATTGCAGTGCCCCTGAGCTCCATTTTTCAACTCGCTTTTTTGGGAGCTGGCCGCAAAAGCGCAGGATTGCTTCAGGCCCTCTTCTGGTTCTGGGGGGCAGGCTGAGCTTGTGCTTGATTCTTCTTCCTGATGGGAAAATAGAGTGACCTGTGCCTGTCCCAACACCTAGAGCTAGTCTCTCATTGGTTCCCCCTCTTCCCGTTCATCCTCAGGACAAATTGCAACCTGTACGGAACAGGAGGTTAAAGGTGCTGATTCTCCAAGGAGGGAGATGGCTAGTAAATCGGCTGGAATGGCGAACCCGAGCAAAGGAGATGAGAAATGAGGTGCGTTTTAGAAACATTTCCCGATCACACGGTGTACCATCTTCTGGGTTTCTCATGCCTGTTTTCGACGTAGGAAGATGCCCTTGAACCTGGAGATTTGGGACCCATGGGATGGGTACCATGCAGTATTACTTGAAAGGGTCTGCGTTGGCTCACCCAACCTCACCGAACCTCTCAGCCCCAAGAGTGTCCACCCTTATGTCTCAAACAGCTGTGGGTCTAGATATGGTCAATCCAGGTTGCATCACAGCCCGTGAACGAATTTTGTAAGAATTACTCTCGCTTTCACTGTCTTTGTTTCACGGGTTTTGAAAAGTAATTTATTTTTATAATGGGGTTTAGCTGCTTTTCACGGCTGTGTTTATGCCGCTTTACACCCCCTTGACTCACTTACAGAGAGATATCAATACATAGGTTTGAAGATTCTTACTAGTCAGATATATTCTTGTGCGGTGAATAGGGGGTGTTGAGTCCAGTTCACTGAAAAAGGAATAGGTCTTGTCTCTTACATATTGGGTTTATGGAACAGTATCGGAGCTAATTTGAAACCCTTGTTTTATGCATCACCCCACCTCACCTTTCCCGTTCAGCAGCCATAGTGTGTTTCCTAAACTTGTGACTCTGTTCTGTTTTGCAATTCAGTTCAAGTGTAGCGGTTTTTACATTCCCTCTAGAAGTGATATCTTATGATAAGTGTCTCTTTCTGTGTGACTTATTTCACTTAGAATCGTCGTACCTAAATCCACTCATCGTGCTGCTACTAGCCTTATGACGTTGATTTCATGGCTGAGTGATATTCCATTGTACATGAGGACCACAACTTCTTTATCCATTTTTCGCTTTCCTAGGATATTTAAGGTGTAATGAAGTGGGGGTTCTTGTCAACAGAGCAGCCCTAAACTTTGGGGTGCCTGTGTCTTGCTGATTTTTAGTTTTCCCAATTTATACGCCCATGAGTGGAAGTGCCCTATGCTCTCCAAGCTGTGTTTTTAGATGTTTCAGAACACACCGTACACTTCTCCGGAGTCCCTGTTGGCAATTTACATCCCACCCATCAGCGTAGCAAGGCTCCCATTTCTCCATGGCCGGTCCTGCATTTCTGGTTTGGACACTTTTTTCGCATGGCCCTTTTGCCCGCTGGGAAGCGAGACTTCTTTGGAGCGCTGATTGGCCTTTCCAGGTTGCTTGGTTGGCCAAAAAGGGCGTATGCGTTTTTTCCTGAATATATTCAGGAAAAAACGCATACGCCCTTTTTGGCCAAGGGCATCATTGTCCACGTTTTGCCGCTTTTCATGTGCTTTCAAGGCGATTCGAATCTACCTCCTGAAATCTGTTTCCTGCAATTCTGCCTTGCTTTCAAAGCCTCTTCGTTGCCTTCCCTTAATATATTTGTGGACGAGAGGTATCATTTAAAACTCTGCAGGTTTGTGAATTGCAGTGCCCCTGAGCTCCATTTTTCAACTCGCTTTTTTGGGAGCTGGCCGCAAAAGCGCAGGATTGCTTCAGGCCCTCTTCTGGTTCTGGGGGGCAGGCTGAGCTTGTGCTTAATTCTTCTTCCTGATGGGAAAATAGAGTGACCTGTGCCTGTCCCAACACCTAGAGCTAGTCTCTCATTGGTTCCCCCTCTTCCCGTTCATCCTCAGGACAAATTGCAACCTGTACGGAACAGGAGGTTAAAGGTGCTGATTCTCCAAGGAGGGAGATGGCTAGTAAATCGGCTGGAATGGCGAACCCGAGCAAAGGAGATGAGAAATGAGGTGCGTTTTAGAAACCTTTCCCGATCACACGGTGTACCATCTTCTGGGTTTCTCATGCCTGTTTTCGACGTAGGAAGATGCCCTTGAACCTGGAGATTTGGGACCCATGGGATGGGTACCATGCAGTATTACTTGAAAGGGTCTGCGTTGGCTCACCCAACCTCACCGAACCTCTCAGCCCCAAGAGTGTCCACCCTTATGTCTCAATCAGCTGTGGGTCTAGATATGGTCAATCCAGGTTGCATCACAGCCCCTGAACGAATTTTGTAAGAATTTCTCTCGCTTTCACTGTCTTTGTTTCACGGGTTTTGAAAAGTAATTTATTTTTATAATGGGGTTTAGCTGCTTTTCACGGCTGTGTTTATGCCGCTTTACACCCCCTTGACTCACTTACAGAGAGATATCAATACATAGGTTTGAAGATTCTTACTAGTCAGATATATTCTTGTGCGGTGAATAGGGGGTGTTGAGTCCAGTTCACTGAAAAAGGAATAGGTCTTGTCTCTTACATATTGGGTTTATGGAACGGTATCTGAGCTAATTTGAAACCCTTGTTTTATGCATCACCCCACCTCACCTTTCCCGTTCAGCAGCCATAGTGTGTTTCCTAAACGTGTGACTCTGTTCTGTTTTGCAATTCAGTTCAAGTGTAGCGGTTTTTACATTCCCTCTACAAGTGATATCTTAGGATAAGTGTCTTTTTCTGTGTGACTTATTTCACTTAGAATCGTCGTACCTAAATCCACTCATCGTGCTGCTACTAGCCTTATGACGTTGATTTCATGGCTGAGTGATATTCCATTGTACATGAGGACCACAACTTCTTTATCCATTTTTCTCTTTCCTAGGATATTTAAGGTGTAATGAAGTGGGGGTTCTTGTCCACAGAGCAGCCCTAAACTTTGGGGTGCCTGTGTCTTGCTGATTTTTAGTTTTCCCAATTTATACGGCCATGAGTGGAAGTGCCCTATGCTCTCCAAGCTGTGTTTTTAGATGTTTCAGAACACACCGTACACTTCTCCGGAGTGCCTGTTGGCAATTTACATCCCACCCATCAGCGTAGCAAGGCTCCCATTTCTCCATGGCCGGTCCTGCATTTCTGGTTTGGACACTTTTTTCCCCATGGCCCTTTTGCCCGCTGGGAAGCGAGACTTCTTTGGAGCGCTGATTGGCCTTTCCAGGTTGCTTGGTTGGCCAAAAAGGGCGTATGCGTTTTTTCCTGAATATATTCAGGAAAAAACGCATACGCCCTTTTTGGCCAAGGGCATCATTGTCCACGTTTTGCCGCTTTTCATGTGCTTTCAAGGCGATTCGAATCTACCTCCTGAAATCTGTTTCCTGCAATTCTGCCTTGCTTTCAAAGCCTCTTCGTTGCCTTCCCTTAATATATTTGTGGACGAGAGGTATCATTTAAAACTCTGCAGGTTTGTGAATTGCAGTGCCCCTGAGCTCCATTTTTCAACTCGCTTTTTTGGGAGCTGGCCGCAAAAGCGCAGGATTGCTTCAGGCCCTCTTCTGGTTCTGGGGGGCAGGCTGAGCTTGTGCTTGATTCTTCTTCCTGATGGGAAAATAGAGTGACCTGTGCCTGTCCCAACACCTAGAGCTAGTCTCTCATTGGTTCCCCCTCTTCCCGTTCATCCTCAGGACAAATTGCAACCTGTACGGAACAGGAGGTTAAAGGTGCTGATTCTCCAAGGAGGGAGATGGCTAGTAAATCGGCTGGAATGGCGAACCCGAGCAAAGGAGATGAGAAATGAGGTGCGTTTTAGAAACCTTTCCCGATCACACGGTGTACCATCTTCTGGGTTTCTCATGCCTGTTTTCGACGTAGGAAGATGCCCTTGAACCTGGAGATTTGGGACCCATGGGATGGGTACCATGCAGTATTACTTGAAAGGGTCTGCGTTGGCTCACCCAACCTCACCGAACCTCTCAGCCCCAAGAGTGTCCACCCTTATGTCTCAATCAGCTGTGGGTCTAGATATGGTCAATCCAGGTTGCATCACAGCCCCTGAACGAATTTTGTAAGAATTTCTCTCTCTTTCACTGTCTTTGTTTCACGGGTTTTGAAAAGTAATTTATTTTTATAATGGGGTTTAGCTGCTTTTCACGGCTGTGTTTATGCCGCTTTACACCCCCTTGACTCACTTACAGAGAGATATCAATACATAGGTTTGAAGATTCTTACTAGTCAGATATATTCTTGTGCGGTGAATAGGGGGTGTTGAGTCCAGTTCACTGAAAAAGGAATAGGTCTTGTCTCTTACATATTGGGTTTATGGAACGGTATCGGAGCTAATTTGAAACCCTTGTTTTATGCATCACCCCACCTCACCTTTCCCGTTCAGCAGCCATAGTGTGTTTCCTAAACGTGGGACTCTGTTCTGTTTTGCAATTCAGTTCAAGTGTAGCGGTTTTTACATTCCCTCTAGAAGTGATATCTTATGATAAGTGTCTTTTTCTGTGTGACTTATTTCACTTAGAATCGTCGTACCTAAATCCACTCATCGTGCTGCTACTAGCCTTATGACGTTGATTTCATGGCTGAGTGATATTCCATTGTACATGAGGACCACAACTTCTTTATCCATTTTTCTCTTTCCTAGGATATTTAAGGTGTAATGAAGTGGGGGTTCTTGTCCACAGAGCAACCCTAAACTTTGGGGTGCCTGTGTCTTGCTGATTTTTAGTTTTCCCAATTTATACGCCCATGAGTGGAAGTGCCCTATGCTCTCCAAGCTGTGTTTTTTAGATGTTTCAGAACACACCGTACACTTCTCCGGAGTGCCTGTTGGCAATATACATCCCACCCATCAGCGTAGCAAGGCTCCCATTTCTCCATGGCTGGTCCTGCATTTCTGGTTTGGACACTTTTTTCCGCATGGCCCTTTTGCCCGCTGGGAAGCGAGACTTCTTTGGAGCGCTGATTGGCCTTTCCAGGTTGCTTGGTTGGCCAAAAAGGGCGTATGCGTTTTTTCCTGAATATATTCAGGAAAAAACGCATACGCCCTTTTTGGCCAAGGGCATCATTGTCCACGTTTTGCCGCTTTTCATGTGCTTTCAAGGCGATTCGAATCTACCTCCTGAAATCTGTTTCCTGCAATTCTGCCTTGCTTTCAAAGCCTCTTCGTTGCCTTCCCTTAATATATTTGTGGACGAGAGGTATCATTTAAAACTCTGCAGGTTTGTGAATTGCAGTGCCCCTGAGCTCCATTTTTCAACTCGCTTTTTTGGGAGCTGGCCGCAAAAGCGCAGGATTGCTTCAGGCCCTCTTCTGGTTTTGGGGGGCAGGCTGAGCTTGTGCTTAATTCTTCTTCCTGATGGGAAAATAGCGTGACCTGTGCCTGTCCCAACACCTAGAGCTAGTCTCTCATTGGTTCCCCCTCTTCCCGTTCATCCTCAGGACAAATTGCAACCTGTACGGAACAGGAGGTTAAAGGTGCTGATTCTCCAAGGAGGGAGATGGCTAGTAAATCGGCTGGAATGGCGAACCCGAGCAAAGGAGATGAGAAATGAGGTGCGTTTTAGAAACCTTTCCCGATCACACGGTGTAGCATCTTCTGGGTTTCTCATGCCTGTTTTCGACGTAGGAAGATGCCCTTGAACCTGGAGATTTGGGACCCATGGGATGGGTACCATGCAGTATTACTTGAAAGGGTCTGCGTTGGCTCACCCAACCTCACCGAACCTCTCAGCCCCAAGAGTGTCCACCCTTATGTCTCAATCAGCTGTGGGTCTAGATATGGTCAATCCAGGTTGCATCACAGCCCCTGAACGAATTTTGTAAGAATTTCTCTCTCTTTCACTGTCTTTGTTTCACGGGTTTTGAAAAGTAATTTATTTTTATAATGGGGTTTAGCTGCTTTTCACGGCTGTGTTTATGCCGCTTTACACCCCCTTGACTCACTTACAGAGAGATATCAATACATAGGTTTGAAGATTCTTACTAGTCAGATATATTCTTGTGCGGTGAATAGGGGGTGATGAGTCCAGTTCACTGAAAAAGGAATAGGTCTTGTCTCTTACATATTGGGTTTATGGAACGGTATCTGAGCTAATTTGAAACCCTTGTTTTATGCATCACCCCACCTCACCTTTCCTGTTCAGCAGCCATAGTGTGTTTCCTAAACGTGGGACTCTGTTCTGTTTTGCAATTCAGTTCAAGTGTAGCGGTTTTTACATTCCCTCTCTAAGTGATATCTTATGATAAGTGTCTTTTCTGTGTGACTTATTTCACTTAGAATCGTCGTACCTAAATCCACTCATCGTGCTGCTACTAGCCTTATGACGTGGATTTCATGGCTGAGTGATATTCCATTGTACATGAGGACCACAACTTCTTTATCCATTTTTCTCTTTCCTAGGATATTTAAGGTGTAATGAAGTGGGGGTTCTTGTCCACAGAGCAGCCCTAAACTTTGGGGTGCCTGTGTCTTGCTGATTTTTAGTTTTCCCAATTCATACGGCCATGAGTGGAAGTGCCCTATGCTCTCCAAGCTGTGTTTTTAGATGTTTCAGAACACACCGTACACTTCTCCGGAGTGCCTGTTGTCAATTTACATGCCACCCATCAGCGTAGCAAGGCTCCCATTTCTCCATGGCCGGTCCTGCATTTCTGGTTTGGACACTTTTTTCCCCATGGCCCTTTTGCCCGCTGGGAAGCGAGGCTTCTTTGGAGCGCTGATTGGCCTTTCCAGGTTGCTTGGTTGGCCAAAAAGGGCGTATGCGTTTTTTCCTGAATATATTCAGGAAAAAATGCATACGCCCTTTTTGGCCAAGGGCATCATTGTCCACGTTTTGCCGCTTTTCATGTGCTTTCAAGGCGATTCGAATCTACCTCCTGAAATCTGTTTCCTGCAATTCTGCCTTGCTTTCAAAGCCTCTTCGTTGCCTTCCCTTAATATATTTGTGGACGAGAGGTATCATTTAAAACTCTGCAGGTTTGTGAATTGCAGTGCCCCTGAGCTCCATTTTTCAACTCGCTTTTTTGGGAGCTGGCCGCAAAAGCGCAGGATTGCTTCAGGCCCTCTTCTGGTTCTGGGGGGCAGGCTGAGCTTGTGCTTGATTCTTCTTCCTGATGGGAAAATAGAGTGACCTGTGCCTGTCCCAACACCTAGAGCTAGTCTCTCATTGGTTCCCCCTCTTCCCGTTCATCCTCAGGACAAATTGCAACCTGTACGGAACAGGAGGTTAAAGGTGCTGATTCTCCAAGGAGGGAGATGGCTAGTAAATCGGCTGGAATGGCGAACCCGAGCAAAGGAGATGAGAAATGAGGTGCGTTTTAGAAACCTTTCCCGATCACACGGTGTACCATCTTCTGGGTTTCTCATGCCTGTTTTCGACGTAGGAAGATGCCCTTGAACCTGGAGATTTGGGACCCATGGGATGGGTACCATGCAGTATTACTTGAAAGGGTCTGCGTTGGCTCACCCAACCTCACCGAACCTCTCAGCCCCAAGAGTGTCCACCCTTATGTCTCAATCAGCTGTGGGTCTAGATATGGTCAATCCAGGTTGCATCACAGCCCCTGAACGAATTTTGTAAGAATTTCTCTCTCTTTCACTGTCTTTGTTTCACGGGTTTTGAAAAGTAATTTATTTTTATAATGGGGTTTAGCTGCTTTTCACGGCTGTGTTTATGCCGCTTTACACCCCCTTGACTCACTTACAGAGAGATATCAATACATAGGTTTGAAGATTCTTACTAGTCAGATATATTCTTGTGCGGTGAATAGGGGGTGTTGAGTCCAGTTCACTGAAAAAGGAATAGGTCTTGTCTCTTACATATTGGGTTTATGGAACGGTATCGGAGCTAATTTGAAACCCTTGTTTTATGCATCACCCCACCTCACCTTTCCCGTTCAGCAGCCATAGTGTGTTTCCTAAACGTGGGACTCTGTTCTGTTTTGCAATTCAGTTCAAGTGTAGCGGTTTTTACATTCCCTCTAGAAGTGATATCTTATGATAAGTGTCTTTTTCTGTGTGACTTATTTCACTTAGAATCGTCGTACCTAAATCCACTCATCGTGCTGCTACTAGCCTTATGACGTTGATTTCATGGCTGAGTGATATTCCATTGTACATGAGGACCACAACTTCTTTATCCATTTTTCGCTTTCCTAGGATATTTAAGGTGTAATGAAGTGGGGGTTCTTGTCAACAGAGCAGCCCTAAACTTTGGGGTGCCTGTGTCTTGCTGATTTTTAGTTTTCCCAATTTATACGCCCATGAGTGGAAGTGCCCTATGCTCTCCAAGCTGTGTTTTTAGATGTTTCAGAACACACCGTACACTTCTCCGGAGTCCCTGTTGGCAATTTACATCCCACCCATCAGCGTAGCAAGGCTCCCATTTCTCCATGGCCGGTCCTGCATTTCTGGTTTGGACACTTTTTTCGCATGGCCCTTTTGCCCGCTGGGAAGCGAGACTTCTTTGGAGCGCTGATTGGCCTTTCCAGGTTGCTTGGTTGGCCAAAAAGGGCGTATGCGTTTTTTCCTGAATATATTCAGGAAAAAACGCATACGCCCTTTTTGGCCAAGGGCATCATTGTCCACGTTTTGCCGCTTTTCATGTGCTTTCAAGGCGATTCGAATCTACCTCCTGAAATCTGTTTCCTGCAATTCTGCCTTGCTTTCAAAGCCTCTTCGTTGCCTTCCCTTAATATATTTGTGGACGAGAGGTATCATTTAAAACTCTGCAGGTTTGTGAATTGCAGTGCCCCTGAGCTCCATTTTTCAACTCGCTTTTTTGGGAGCTGGCCGCAAAAGCGCAGGATTGCTTCAGGCCCTCTTCTGGTTCTGGGGGGCAGGCTGAGCTTGTGCTTAATTCTTCTTCCTGATGGGAAAATAGAGTGACCTGTGCCTGTCCCAACACCTAGAGCTAGTCTCTCATTGGTTCCCCCTCTTCCCGTTCATCCTCAGGACAAATTGCAACCTGTACGGAACAGGAGGTTAAAGGTGCTGATTCTCCAAGGAGGGAGATGGCTAGTAAATCGGCTGGAATGGCGAACCCGAGCAAAGGAGATGAGAAATGAGGTGCGTTTTAGAAACCTTTCCCGATCACACGGTGTACCATCTTCTGGGTTTCTCATGCCTGTTTTCGACGTAGGAAGATGCCCTTGAACCTGGAGATTTGGGACCCATGGGATGGGTACCATGCAGTATTACTTGAAAGGGTCTGCGTTGGCTCACCCAACCTCACCGAACCTCTCAGCCCCAAGAGTGTCCACCCTTATGTCTCAATCAGCTGTGGGTCTAGATATGGTCAATCCAGGTTGCATCACAGCCCCTGAACGAATTTTGTAAGAATTTCTCTCGCTTTCACTGTCTTTGTTTCACGGGTTTTGAAAAGTAATTTATTTTTATAATGGGGTTTAGCTGCTTTTCACGGCTGTGTTTATGCCGCTTTACACCCCCTTGACTCACTTACAGAGAGATATCAATACATAGGTTTGAAGATTCTTACTAGTCAGATATATTCTTGTGCGGTGAATAGGGGGTGTTGAGTCCAGTTCACTGAAAAAGGAATAGGTCTTGTCTCTTACATATTGGGTTTATGGAACGGTATCTGAGCTAATTTGAAACCCTTGTTTTATGCATCACCCCACCTCACCTTTCCCGTTCAGCAGCCATAGTGTGTTTCCTAAACGTGTGACTCTGTTCTGTTTTGCAATTCAGTTCAAGTGTAGCGGTTTTTACATTCCCTCTACAAGTGATATCTTAGGATAAGTGTCTTTTTCTGTGTGACTTATTTCACTTAGAATCGTCGTACCTAAATCCACTCATCGTGCTGCTACTAGCCTTATGACGTTGATTTCATGGCTGAGTGATATTCCATTGTACATGAGGACCACAACTTCTTTATCCATTTTTCTCTTTCCTAGGATATTTAAGGTGTAATGAAGTGGGGGTTCTTGTCCACAGAGCAGCCCTAAACTTTGGGGTGCCTGTGTCTTGCTGATTTTTAGTTTTCCCAATTTATACGGCCATGAGTGGAAGTGCCCTATGCTCTCCAAGCTGTGTTTTTAGATGTTTCAGAACACACCGTACACTTCTCCGGAGTGCCTGTTGGCAATTTACATCCCACCCATCAGCATAGCAAGGCTCCCATTTCTCCATGGCCGGTCCTGCATTTCTGGTTTGGACACTTTTTTCCCCATGGCCCTTTTGCCCGCTGGGAAGCGAGACTTCTTTGGAGCGCTGATTGGCCTTTCCAGGTTGCTTGGTTGGCCAAAAAGGGCGTATGCGTTTTTTCCTGAATATATTCAGGAAAAAACGCATACGCCCTTTTTGGCCAAGGGCATCATTGTCCACGTTTTGCCGCTTTTCATGTGCTTTCAAGGCGATTCGAATCTACCTCCTGAAATCTGTTTCCTGCAATTCTGCCTTGCTTTCAAAGCCTCTTCGTTGCCTTCCCTTAATATATTTGTGGACGAGAGGTATCATTTAAAACTCTGCAGGTTTGTGAATTGCAGTGCCCCTGAGCTCCATTTTTCAACTCGCTTTTTTGGGAGCTGGCCGCAAAAGCGCAGGATTGCTTCAGGCCCTCTTCTGGTTCTGGGGGGCAGGCTGAGCTTGTGCTTGATTCTTCTTCCTGATGGGAAAATAGAGTGACCTGTGCCTGTCCCAACACCTAGAGCTAGTCTCTCATTGGTTCCCCCTCTTCCCGTTCATCCTCAGGACAAATTGCAACCTGTACGGAACAGGAGGTTAAAGGTGCTGATTCTCCAAGGAGGGAGATGGCTAGTAAATCGGCTGGAATGGCGAACCCGAGCAAAGGAGATGAGAAATGAGGTGCGTTTTAGAAACCTTTCCCGATCACACGGTGTACCATCTTCTGGGTTTCTCATGCCTGTTTTCGACGTAGGAAGATGCCCTTGAACCTGGAGATTTGGGACCCATGGGATGGGTACCATGCAGTATTACTTGAAAGGGTCTGCGTTGGCTCACCCAACCTCACCGAACCTCTCAGCCCCAAGAGTGTCCACCCTTATGTCTCAATCAGCTGTGGGTCTAGATATGGTCAATCCAGGTTGCATCACAGCCCCTGAACGAATTTTGTAAGAATTTCTCTCTCTTTCACTGTCTTTGTTTCACGGGTTTTGAAAAGTAATTTATTTTTATAATGGGGTTTAGCTGCTTTTCACGGCTGTGTTTATGCCGCTTTACACCCCCTTGACTCACTTACAGAGAGATATCAATACATAGGTTTGAAGATTCTTACTAGTCAGATATATTCTTGTGCGGTGAATAGGGGGTGTTGAGTCCAGTTCACTGAAAAAGGAATAGGTCTTGTCTCTTACATATTGGGTTTATGGAACGGTATCGGAGCTAATTTGAAACCCTTGTTTTATGCATCACCCCACCTCACCTTTCCCGTTCAGCAGCCATAGTGTGTTTCCTAAACGTGGGACTCTGTTCTGTTTTGCAATTCAGTTCAAGTGTAGCGGTTTTTACATTCCCTCTAGAAGTGATATCTTATGATAAGTGTCTTTTTCTGTGTGACTTATTTCACTTAGAATCGTCGTACCTAAATCCACTCATCGTGCTGCTACTAGCCTTATGACGTTGATTTCATGGCTGAGTGATATTCCATTGTACATGAGGACCACAACTTCTTTATCCATTTTTCTCTTTCCTAGGATATTTAAGGTGTAATGAAGTGGGGGTTCTTGTCCACAGAGCAACCCTAAACTTTGGGGTGCCTGTGTCTTGCTGATTTTTAGTTTTCCCAATTTATACGCCCATGAGTGGAAGTGCCCTATGCTCTCCAAGCTGTGTTTTTTAGATGTTTCAGAACACACCGTACACTTCTCCGGAGTGCCTGTTGGCAATATACATCCCACCCATCAGCGTAGCAAGGCTCCCATTTCTCCATGGCTGGTCCTGCATTTCTGGTTTGGACACTTTTTTCCGCATGGCCCTTTTGCCCGCTGGGAAGCGAGACTTCTTTGGAGCGCTGATTGGCCTTTCCAGGTTGCTTGGTTGGCCAAAAAGGGCGTATGCGTTTTTTCCTGAATATATTCAGGAAAAAACGCATACGCCCTTTTTGGCCAAGGGCATCATTGTCCACGTTTTGCCGCTTTTCATGTGCTTTCAAGGCGATTCGAATCTACCTCCTGAAATCTGTTTCCTGCAATTCTGCCTTGCTTTCAAAGCCTCTTCGTTGCCTTCCCTTAATATATTTGTGGACGAGAGGTATCATTTAAAACTCTGCAGGTTTGTGAATTGCAGTGCCCCTGAGCTCCATTTTTCAACTCGCTTTTTTGGGAGCTGGCCGCAAAAGCGCAGGATTGCTTCAGGCCCTCTTCTGGTTTTGGGGGGCAGGCTGAGCTTGTGCTTAATTCTTCTTCCTGATGGGAAAATAGCGTGACCTGTGCCTGTCCCAACACCTAGAGCTAGTCTCTCATTGGTTCCCCCTCTTCCCCTTCATCCTCAGGACAAATTGCAACCTGTACGGAACAGGAGGTTAAAGGTGCTGATTCTCCAAGGAGGGAGATGGCTAGTAAATCGGCTGGAATGGCGAACCCGAGCAAAGGAGATGAGAAATGAGGTGCGTTTTAGAAACCTTTCCCGATCACACGGTGTAGCATCTTCTGGGTTTCTCATGCCTGTTTTCGACGTAGGAAGATGCCCTTGAACCTGGAGATTTGGGACCCATGGGATGGGTACCATGCAGTATTACTTGAAAGGGTCTGCGTTGGCTCACCCAACCTCACCGAACCTCTCAGCCCCAAGAGTGTCCACCCTTATGTCTCAATCAGCTGTGGGTCTAGATATGGTCAATCCAGGTTGCATCACAGCCCCTGAACGAATTTTGTAAGAATTTCTCTCTCTTTCACTGTCTTTGTTTCACGGGTTTTGAAAAGTAATTTATTTTTATAATGGGGTTTAGCTGCTTTTCACGGCTGTGTTTATGCCGCTTTACACCCCCTTGACTCACTTACAGAGAGATATCAATACATAGGTTTGAAGATTCTTACTAGTCAGATATATTCTTGTGCGGTGAATAGGGGGTGATGAGTCCAGTTCACTGAAAAAGGAATAGGTCTTGTCTCTTACATATTGGGTTTATGGAACGGTATCTGAGCTAATTTGAAACCCTTGTTTTATGCATCACCCCACCTCACCTTTCCTGTTCAGCAGCCATAGTGTGTTTCCTAAACGTGGGACTCTGTTCTGTTTTGCAATTCAGTTCAAGTGTAGCGGTTTTTACATTCCCTCTCTAAGTGATATCTTATGATAAGTGTCTTTTCTGTGTGACTTATTTCACTTAGAATCGTCGTACCTAAATCCACTCATCGTGCTGCTACTAGCCTTATGACGTGGATTTCATGGCTGAGTGATATTCCATTGTACATGAGGACCACAACTTCTTTATCCATTTTTCTCTTTCCTAGGATATTTAAGGTGTAATGAAGTGGGGGTTCTTGTCCACAGAGCAGCCCTAAACTTTGGGGTGCCTGTGTCTTGCTGATTTTTAGTTTTCCCAATTCATACGGCCATGAGTGGAAGTGCCCTATGCTCTCCAAGCTGTGTTTTTAGATGTTTCAGAACACACCGTACACTTCTCCGGAGTGCCTGTTGTCAATTTACATGCCACCCATCAGCGTAGCAAGGCTCCCATTTCTCCATGGCCGGTCCTGCATTTCTGGTTTGGACACTTTTTTCCCCATGGCCCTTTTGCCCGCTGGGAAGCGAGGCTTCTTTGGAGCGCTGATTGGCCTTTCCAGGTTGCTTGGTTGGCCAAAAAGGGCGTATGCGTTTTTTCCTGAATATATTCAGGAAAAAATGCATACGCCCTTTTTGGCCAAGGGCATCATTGTCCACGTTTTGCCGCTTTTCATGTGCTTTCAAGGCGATTCGAATCTACCTCCTGAAATCTGTTTCCTGCAATTCTGCCTTGCTTTCAAAGCCTCTTCGTTGCCTTCCCTTAATATATTTGTGGACGAGAGGTATCATTTAAAACTCTGCAGGTTTGTGAATTGCAGTGCCCCTGAGCTCCATTTTTCAACTCGCTTTTTTGGGAGCTGGCCGCAAAAGCGCAGGATTGCTTCAGGCCCTCTTCTGGTTCTGGGGGGCAGGCTGAGCTTGTGCTTGATTCTTCTTCCTGATGGGAAAATAGAGTGACCTGTGCCTGTCCCAACACCTAGAGCTAGTCTCTCATTGGTTCCCCCTCTTCCCGTTCATCCTCAGGACAAATTGCAACCTGTACGGAACAGGAGGTTAAAGGTGCTGATTCTCCAAGGAGGGAGATGGCTAGTAAATCGGCTGGAATGGCGAACCCGAGCAAAGGAGATGAGAAATGAGGTGCGTTTTAGAAACCTTTCCCGATCACACGGTGTACCATCTTCTGGGTTTCTCATGCCTGTTTTCGACGTAGGAAGATGCCCTTGAACCTGGAGATTTGGGACCCATGGGATGGGTACCATGCAGTATTACTTGAAAGGGTCTGCGTTGGCTCACCCAACCTCACCGAACCTCTCAGCCCCAAGAGTGTCCACCCTTATGTCTCAATCAGCTGTGGGTCTAGATATGGTCAATCCAGGTTGCATCACAGCCCATGAACGAATTTTGTAAGAATTTCTCTCGCTTTCACTGTCTTTGTTTCACGGGTTTTGAAAAGTAATTTATTTTTATAATGGGGTTTAGCTGCTTTTCACGGCTGTGTTTATGCCGCTTTACACCCCCTTGACTCACTTACAGAGAGATATCAATACATAGGTTTGAAGATTCTTACTAGTCAGATATATTCTTGTGCGGTGAATAGGGGGTGTTGAGTCCAGTTCACTGAAAAAGGAATAGGTCTTGTCTCTTACATATTGGGTTTATGGAACAGAATCGGAGCTAATTTGAAACCCTTGTTTTATGCATCACCCCACCTCACCTTTCCCGTTCAGCAGCCATAGTGTGTTTCCTAAACGTGGGACTCTGTTCTGTTTTGCAATTCAGTTCAAGTGTAGCGGTTTTTACATTCCCTCTCTAAGTGATATCTTATGATAAGTGTCTTTTTCTGTGTGACTTATTTCACTTAGAATCGTCGTACCTAAATCCACTCATCGTGCTGCTACTAGCCTTATGACGTTGATTTCATGGCTGAGTGATATTCCATTGTACATGAGGACCACAACTTCTTTAACCATTTTTCTCTTTCCTAGGATATTTAAGGTGTAATGAAGTGGGGGTTCTTGTCAACAGAGCAGCCCTAAACTTTGGGGTGCCTGTGTCTTGCTGATTTTTAGTTTTCCCAATTTATACGCCCATGAGTGGAAGTGCCCTATGCTCTCCAAGCTGTGTTTTTAGATGTTTCAGAACACACCGTACACTTCTCCGGAGTGCCTGTTGGCAATTTACATCCCACCCATCAGCGTAGCAAGGCTCCCATTTCTCCATGGCCGGTCCTGCATTTCTGGTTTGGACACTTTTTTCCGCATGGCCCTTTTGCCCGCTGGGAAGCGAGACTTCTTTGGAGCGCTGATTGGCCTTTCCAGGTTGCTTGGTTGGCCAAAAAGGGCGTATGCGTTTTTTCCTGAATATATTCAGGAAAAAACGCATACGCCCTTTTTGGCCAAGGGCATCATTGTCCACGTTTTGCCGCTTTTCATGTGCTTTCAAGGCGATTCGAATCTACCTCCTGAAATCTGTTTCCTGCAATTCTGCCTTGCTTTCAAAGCCTCTTCGTTGCCTTCCCTTAATATATTTGTGGACGAGAGGTATCATTTAAAACTCTGCAGGTTTGTGAATTGCAGTGCCCCTGAGCTCCATTTTTCAACTCGCTTTTTTGGGAGCTGGCCGCAAAAGCGCAGGATTGCTTCAGGCCCTCTTCTGGTTCTGGGGGGCAGGCTGAGCTTGTGCTTGATTCTTCTTCCTGATGGGAAAATAGAGTGACCTGTGCCTGTCCCAACACCTAGAGCTAGTCTCTCATTGGTTCCCCCTCTTCCCGTTCATCCTCAGGACAAATTGCAACCTGTACGGAACAGGAGGTTAAAGGTGCTGATTCTCCAAGGAGGGAGATGGCTAGTAAATCGGCTGGAATGGCGAACCCGAGCAAAGGAGATGAGAAATGAGGTGCGTTTTAGAAACCTTTCCCGATCACACGGTGTAGCATCTTCTGGGTTTCTCATGCCTGTTTTCGACGTAGGAAGATGCCCTTGAACCTGGAGATTTGGGACCCATGGGATGGGTACCATGCAGTATTACTTGAAAGGGTCTGCGTTGGCTCACCCAACCTCACCGAACCTCTCAGCCCCAAGAGTGTCCACCCTTATGTCTCAATCAGCTGTGGGTCTAGATATGGTCAATCCAGGTTGCATCACAGCCCCTGAACGAATTTTGTAAGAATTTCTCTCTCTTTCACTGTCTTTGTTTCACGGGTTTTGAAAAGTAATTTATTTTTATAATGGGGTTTAGCTGCTTTTCACGGCTGTGTTTATGCCGCTTTACACCCCCGTGACTCACTTACAGAGAGATATCAATACATAGGTTTGAAGATTCTTACTAGTCAGATATATTCTTGTGCGGTGAATAGGGGGTGATGAGTCCAGTTCACTGAAAAAGGAATAGGTCTTGTCTCTTACATATTGGGTTTATGGAACGGTATCTGAGCTAATTTGAAACCCTTGTTTTATGCATCACCCCACCTCACCTTTCCTGTTCAGCAGCCATAGTGTGTTTCCTAAACGTGGGACTCTGTTCTGTTTTGCAATTCAGTTCAAGTGTAGCGGTTTTTACATTCCCTCTCTAAGTGATATCTTATGATAAGTGTCTTTTCTGTGTGACTTATTTCACTTAGAATCGTCGTACCTAAATCCACTCATCGTGCTGCTACTAGCCTTATGACGTGGATTTCATGGCTGAGTGATATTCCATTGTACATGAGGACCACAACTTCTTTATCCATTTTTCTCTTTCCTAGGATATTTAAGGTGTAATGAAGTGGGGGTTCTTGTCCACAGAGCAGCCCTAAACTTTGGGGTGCCTGTGTCTTGCTGATTTTTAGTTTTCCCAATTCATACGGCCATGAGTGGAAGTGCCCTATGCTCTCCAAGCTGTGTTTTTAGATGTTTCAGAACACACCGTACACTTCTCCGGAGTGCCTGTTGTCAATTTACATGCCACCCATCAGCGTAGCAAGGCTCCCATTTCTCCATGGCCGGTCCTGCATTTCTGGTTTGGACACTTTTTTCCCCATGGCCCTTTTGCCCGCTGGGAAGCGAGGCTTCTTTGGAGCGCTGATTGGCCTTTCCAGGTTGCTTGGTTGGCCAAAAAGGGCGTATGCGTTTTTTCCTGAATATATTCAGGAAAAAATGCATACGCCCTTTTTGGCCAAGGGCATCATTGTCCACGTTTTGCCGCTTTTCATGTGCTTTCAAGGCGATTCGAATCTACCTCCTGAAATCTGTTTCCTGCAATTCTGCCTTGCTTTCAAAGCCTCTTCGTTGCCTTCCCTTAATATATTTGTGGACGAGAGGTATCATTTAAAACTCTGCAGGTTTGTGAATTGCAGTGCCCCTGAGCTCCATTTTTCAACTCGCTTTTTTGGGAGCTGGCCGCAAAAGCGCAGGATTGCTTCAGGCCCTCTTCTGGTTCTGGGGGGCAGGCTGAGCTTGTGCTTGATTCTTCTTCCTGATGGGAAAATAGAGTGACCTGTGCCTGTCCCAACACCTAGAGCTAGTCTCTCATTGGTTCCCCCTCTTCCCGTTCATCCTCAGGACAAATTGCAACCTGTACGGAACAGGAGGTTAAAGGTGCTGATTCTCCAAGGAGGGAGATGGCTAGTAAATCGGCTGGAATGGCGAACCCGAGCAAAGGAGATGAGAAATGAGGTGCGTTTTAGAAACCTTTCCCGATCACACGGTGTACCATCTTCTGGGTTTCTCATGCCTGTTTTCGACGTAGGAAGATGCCCTTGAACCTGGAGATTTGGGACCCATGGGATGGGTACCATGCAGTATTACTTGAAAGGGTCTGCGTTGGCTCACCCAACCTCACCGAACCTCTCAGCCCCAAGAGTGTCCACCCTTATGTCTCAATCAGCTGTGGGTCTAGATATGGTCAATCCAGGTTGCATCACAGCCCCTGAACGAATTTTGTAAGAATTTCTCTCGCTTTCACTGTCTTTGTTTCACGGGTTTTGAAAAGTAATTTATTTTTATAATGGGGTTTAGCTGCTTTTCACGGCTGTGTTTATGCCGCTTTACACCCCCTTGACTCACTTACAGAGAGATATCAATACATAGGTTTGAAGATTCTTACTAGTCAGATATATTCTTGTGCGGTGAATAGGGGGTGTTGAGTCCAGTTCACTGAAAAAGGAATAGGTCTTGTCTCTTACATATTGGGTTTATGGAACGGTATCGGAGCTAATTTGAAACCCTTGTTTTATGCATCACCCCACCTCACCTTTCCCGTTCAGCAGCCATAGTGTGTTTCCTAAACGTGGGACTCTGTTCTGTTTTGCAATTCAGTTCAAGTGTAGCGGTTTTTACATTCCCTCTCTAAGTGATATCTTATGATAAGTGTCTTTTTCTGTGTGACTTATTTCACTTAGAATCGTCGTACCTAAATCCACTCATCGTGCTGCTACTAGCCTTATGACGTTGATTTCATGGCTGAGTGATATTCCATTGTACATGAGGACCACAACTTCTTTAACCATTTTTCTCTTTCCTAGGATATTTAAGGTGTAATGAAGTGGGGGTTCTTGTCAACAGAGCAGCCCTAAACTTTGGGGTGCCTGTGTCTTGCTGATTTTTAGTTTTCCCAATTTATACGCCCATGAGTGGAAGTGCCCTATGCTCTCCAAGCTGTGTTTTTAGATGTTTCAGAACACACCGTACACTTCTCCGGAGTGCCTGTTGGCAATTTACATCCCACCCATCAGCGTAGCAAGGCTCCCATTTCTCCATGGCCGGTCCTGCATTTCTGGTTTGGACACTTTTTTCCGCATGGCCCTTTTGCCCGCTGGGAAGCGAGACTTCTTTGGAGCGCTGATTGGCCTTTCCAGGTTGCTTGGTTGGCCAAAAAGGGCGTATGCGTTTTTTCCTGAATATATTCAGGAAAAAACGCATACGCCCTTTTTGGCCAAGGGCATCATTGTCCACGTTTTGCCGCTTTTCATGTGCTTTCAAGGCGATTCGAATCTACCTCCTGAAATCTGTTTCCTGCAATTCTGCCTTGCTTTCAAAGCCTCTTCGTTGCCTTCCCTTAATATATTTGTGGACGAGAGGTATCATTTAAAACTCTGCAGGTTTGTGAATTGCAGTGCCCCTGAGCTCCATTTTTCAACTCGCTTTTTTGGGAGCTGGCCGCAAAAGCGCAGGATTGCTTCAGGCCCTCTTCTGGTTCTGGGGGGCAGGCTGAGCTTGTGCTTGATTCTTCTTCCTGATGGGAAAATAGAGTGACCTGTGCCTGTCCCAACACCTAGAGCTAGTCTCTCATTGGTTCCCCCTCTTCCCCTTCATCCTCAGGACAAATTGTAACCTGTACGGAACAGGAGGTTAAAGGTGCTGATTCTCCAAGGAGGGAGATGGCTAGTAAATCGGCTGGAATGGCGAACCCGAGCAAAGGAGATGAGAAATGAGGTGCGTTTTAGAAACCTTTCCCGATCACACGGTGTACCATCTTCTGGGTTTCTCATGCCTGTTTTCGATGTAGGATGATGCCCTTGAACCTGGAGATTTGGGACCCATGGGATGGGTACCATGCAGTATTACTTGAAAGGGTCTGCGTTGGCTCACCCAACCTCACCGAACCTCTCAGCCCCAAGAGTGTCCACCCTTATGTCTCAATCAGCTGTGGGTCTAGATATGGTCAATTCAGGTTGCATCACAGCCCCTGAACGAATTTTGTAAGAATTTCTCTCTCTTTCACTGTCTTTGTTTCACGGGTTTTGAAAAGTAATTTATTTTTATAATGGGGTTTAGCTGCTTTTCACGGCTGTGTTTATGCCGCTTTACACCCCCTTGACTCACTTACAGAGAGATATCAATACATAGGTTTGAAGATTCTTACTAGTCAGATATATTCTTGTGCGGTGAATAGGGGGTGTTGAGTCCAGTTCACTGAAAAAGGAATAGGTCTTGTCTCTTACATATTGGGTTTATGGAACGGTATCTGAGCTAATTTGAAACCCTTGTTTTATGCATCACCCCACCTCACCTTTCCTGTTCAGCAGCCATAGTGTGTTTCCTAAACGTGTGACTCTGTTCTGTTTTGCAATTCAGTTCAAGTGTAGCGGTTTTTACATTCCCTCTACAAGTGATATCTTAGGATAAGTGTCTTTTTCTGTGTGACTTATTTCACTTAGAATCGTCGTACCTAAATCCACTCATCGTGCTGCTACTAGCCTTATGACGTTGATTTCATGGCTGAGTGATATTCCATTGTACATGAGGACCACAACTTCTTTATCCATTTTTCTCTTTCCTAGGATATTTAAGGTGTAATGAAGTGGGGGTTCTTGTCAACAGAGCAGCCCTAAACTTTGGGGTGCCTGTGTCTTGCTGATTTTTAGTTTTCCCAATTTATACGCCCATGAGTGGAAGTGCCCTATGCTCTCCAAGCTGTGTTTTTAGATGTTTCAGAACACACCGTACACTTCTCCGGAGTGCCTGTTGGCAATTTACATCCCACCCATCAGCGTAGCAAGGCTCCCATTTCTCCATGGCCGGTCCTGCATTTCTGGTTTGGACACTTTTTTCCCCATGCCCCTTTTGCCCGCTGGGAAGCGAGGCTTCTTTGGAGCGCTGATTGGCCTTTCCAGGTTGCTTGGTTGGCCAAAAAGGGCGTATGCGTTTTTTCCTGAATATATTCAGGAAAAAACGCATACGCCCTTTTTGGCCAAGGGCATCATTGTCCACGTTTTGCCGCTTTTCATGTGCTTTCAAGGCGATTCGAATCTACCTCCTGAAATCTGTTTCCTGCAATTCTGCCTTGCTTTCAAAGCCTCTTCGTTGCCTTCCCTTAATATATTTGTGGGCGAGAGGTATCATTTAAAACTCTGCAGGTTTGTGAATTGCAGTGCCCCTGAGCTCCATTTTTCAACTCGCTTTTTTGGGAGCTGGCCGCAAAAGCGCAGGATTGCTTCAGGCCCTCTTCTGGTTCTGGGGGGCAGGCTGAGCTTGTGCTTAATTCTTCTTCCTCATGGGAAAATAGAGTGACCTGTGCCTGTCCCAACACCTAGAGCTAGTCTCTCATTGGTTCCCCCTCTTCCCGTTCATCCTCAGGACAAATTGCAACCTGTACGGAACAGGAGGTTAAAGGTGCTGATTCTCCAAGGAGGGAGATGGCTAGTAAATCGGCTGGAATGGCGAACCCGAGCAAAGGAGATGAGAAATGAGGTGCGTTTTAGAAACCTTTCCCGATCACACGGTGTACCATCTTCTGGGTTTCTCATGCCTGTTTTCGACGTAGGAAGATGCCCTTGAACCTGGAGATTTGGGACCCATGGGATGGGTTCCATGCAGTATTACTTGAAAGGGTCTGCGTTGGCTCACCCAACCTCACCGAACCTCTCAGCCCCAAGAGTGTCCACCCTTATGTCTCAATCAGCTGTGGGTCTAGATATGGTCAATCCAGGTTGCATCACAGCCCCTGAACGAATTTTGTAAGAATTTCTCTTTCACTGTCTTTGTTTCACTGGTTTTGAAAAGTAATTTATTTTTATAATGGGGTTTAGCTGCTTTTCACGGCTGTGTTTATGCCGCTTTACACCCCCTTGACTCACTTACAGAGAGATATCAATACATAGGTTTGAAGATTCTTACTAGTCAGATATATTCTTGTGCGGTGAATAGGGGGTGTTGAGTCCAGTTCACTGAAAAAGGAATAGGTCTTGTCTCTTACATATTGGGTTTATGGAACAGTATCGGAGCTAATTTGAAACCCTTGTTTTATGCATCACCCCACCTCACCTTTCCCGTTCAGCAGCCATAGTGTGTTTCCTAAACGTGGGACTCTGTTCTGTTTTGCAATTCAGTTCAAGTGTAGCGGTTTTTACATTCCCTCTAGAAGTGATATCTTATGATAAGTGTCTTTTTCTGTGTGACTTATTTCACTTAGAATCGTCGTACCTAAATCCACTCATCGTGCTGCTACTAGCCTTATGACGTGGATTTCATGGCTGAGTGATATTCCATTGTACATGAGGACCCCAACTTCTTTATCCATTTTTCTCTTTCCTAGGATATTTAAGGTGTAATGAAGTGGGGGTTCTTGTCAACAGAGCAGCCCTAAACTTTGGGGTGCCTGTGTCTTGCTGATTTTTAGTTTTCCCAATTTATACGCCCATGAGTGGAAGTGCCCTATGCTCTCCAAGCTGTGTTTTTAGATGTTTCAGAACACACCGTACACTTCTCCCGAGTGCCTGTTGGCAATTTACATCCCACCCATCAGCGTAGCAAGGCTCCCATTTCTCCATGGCCGGTCCTGCATTTCTGGTTTGGACACTTTTTTCCCCATGGCCCTTTTGCCCGCTGGGAAGCGAGACTTCTTTGGAGCGCTGATTGGCCTTTCCAGGTTGCTTGGTTGGCCAAAAAGGGCGTATGCGTTTTTTCCTGAATATATTCAGGAAAAAACGCATACGCCCTTTTTGGCCAAGGGCATCATTGTCCACGTTTTGCCGCTTTTCATGTGCTTTCAATGCGATTCGAATCTACCTCCTGAAATCTGTTTCCTGCAATTCTGCCTTGCTTTCAAAGCCTCTTCGTTGCCTTCCCTTAATATATTTGTGGACGAGAGGTATCATTTAAAACTGTGCAGGTTTGTGAATTGCAGTGCCCCTGAGCTCCATTTTTCAACTCGCTTTTTTGGGAGCTGGCCACAAAAGCGCAGGATTGCTTCAGGCCCTCTTCTGGTTCTGGGGGGCAGGCTGAGCTTGTGCTTGATTCTTCTTCCTGATGGGAAAATAGAGTGACCTGTGCCTGTCCCAACACCTAGAGCTAGTCTCTCGTTGGTTCCCCCTCTTCCCGTTCATCCTCAGGACAAATTGCAACCTGTACGGAACAGGAGGTTAAAGGTGCTGATTCTCCAAGGAGGGAGATGGCTAGTAAATCGGCTGGAATGGCGAACCCGAGCAAAGGAGATGAGAAATGAGGTGCGTTTTAGAAACCTTTCCCGATCACACGGTGTACCATCTTCTGGGTTTCTCATGCCTGTTTTCGACGTAGGAAGATGCCCTTGAACCTGGAGATTTGGGACCCATGGGATGGGTACCATGCAGTATTACTTGAAAGGGTCTGCGTTGGCTCACCCAACCTCACCGAACCTCTCAGCCCCAAGAGTGTCCACCCTTATGTCTCAATCAGCTGTGGGTCTAGATATGGTCAATCCAGGTTGCATCACAGCCCCTGAACGAATTTTGTAAGAATTTCTCTCTCTTTCACTGTCTTTGTTTCACGGGTTTTGAAAAGTAATTTATTTTTATAATGGGGTTTAGCTGCTTTTCACGGCTGTGTTTATGCCGCTTTACACCCCCTTGACTCACTTACAGAGAGATATCAATACATAGGTTTGAAGATTCTTACTAGTCAGATATATTCTTGTGCGGTGAATAGGGGGTGTTGAGTCCAGTTCACTGAAAAAGGAATAGGTCTTATCTCTTACATATTGGGTTTATGGAACAGTATCGGAGCTAATTTGAAACCCTTGTTTTATGCATCACCCCACCTCACCTTTCCCGTTCAGCAGCCATAGTGTGTTTCCTAAACGTGGGACTCTGTTCTGTTTTGCAATTCAGTTCAAGTGTAGCGGTTTTTACATTCCCTCTAGAAGTGATATCTTATGATAAGTGTCTTTTTCTGTGTGACTTATTTCACTTAGAATCGTCGTACCTAAATCCACTCATCGTGCTGCTACTAGCCTTATGACGTGGATTTCATGGCTGAGTGATATTCCATTGTACATGAGGACCCCAACTTCTTTATCCATTTTTCTCTTTCCTAGGATATTTAAGGTGTAATGAAGTGGGGGTTCTTGTCAACAGAGCAGCCCTAAACTTTGGGGTGCCTGTGTCTTGCTGATTTTTAGTTTTCCCAATTTATACGCCCATGAGTGGAAGTGCCCTATGCTCTCCAAGCTGTGTTTTTAGATGTTTCAGAACACACCGTACACTTCTCCCGAGTGCCTGTTGGCAATTTACATCCCACCCATCAGCGTAGCAAGGCTCCCATTTCTCCATGGCCGGTCCTGCATTTCTGGTTTGGACACTTTTTTCCCCATGGCCCTTTTGCCCGCTGGGAAGCGAGACTTCTTTGGAGCGCTGATTGGCCTTTCCAGGTTGCTTGGTTGGCCAAAAAGGGCGTATGCGTTTTTTCCTGAATATATTCAGGAAAAAACGCATACGCCCTTTTTGGCCAAGGGCATCATTGTCCACGTTTTGCCGCTTTTCATGTGCTTTCAATGCGATTCGAATCTACCTCCTGAAATCTGTTTCCTGCAATTCTGCCTTGCTTTCAAAGCCTCTTCGTTGCCTTCCCTTAATATATTTGTGGACGAGAGGTATCATTTAAAACTGTGCAGGTTTGTGAATTGCAGTGCCCCTGAGCTCCATTTTTCAACTCGCTTTTTTGGGAGCTGGCCACTAAAGCGCAGGATTGCTTCAGGCCCTCTTCTGGTTCTGGGGGGCAGGCTGAGCTTGTGCTTGATTCTTCTTCCTGATGGGAAAATAGAGTGACCTGTGCCTGTCCCAACACCTAGAGCTAGTCTCTCGTTGGTTCCCCCTCTTCCCGTTCATCCTCAGGACAAATTGCAACCTGTACGGAACAGGAGGTTAAAGGTGCTGATTCTCCAAGGAGGGAGATGGCTAGTAAATCGGCTGGAATGGCGAACCCGAGCAAAGGAGATGAGAAATGAGGTGCGTTTTAGAAACCTTTCCCGATCACACGGTGTACCATCTTCTGGGTTTCTCATGCCTGTTTTCGACGTAGGAAGATGCCCTTGAACCTGGAGATTTGGGACCCATGGGATGGGTACCATGCAGTATTACTTGAAAGGGTCTGCGTTGGCTCACCCAACCTCACCGAACCTCTCAGCCCCAAGAGTGTCCACCCTTATGTCTCAATCAGCTGTGGGTCTAGATATGGTCAATCCAGGTTGCATCACAGCCCCTGAACGAATTTTGTAAGAATTTCTCTCTCTTTCACTGTCTTTGTTTCACGGGTTTTGAAAAGTAATTTATTTTTATAATGGGGTTTAGCTGCTTTTCACGGCTGTGTTTATGCCGCTTTACACCCCCTTGACTCACTTACAGAGAGATATCAATACATAGGTTTGAAGATTCTTACTAGTCAGATATATTCTTGTGCGGTGAATAGGGGGTGTTGAGTCCAGTTCACTGAAAAAGGAATAGGTCTTATCTCTTACATATTGGGTTTATGGAACAGTATCGGAGCTAATTTGAAACCCTTGTTTTATGCATCACCCCACCTCACCTTTCCCGTTCAGCAGCCATAGTGTGTTTCCTAAACGTGGGACTCTGTTCTGTTTTGCAATTCAGTTCAAGTGTAGCGGTTTTTACATTCCCTCTAGAAGTGATATCTTATGATAAGTGTCTTTTTCTGTGTGACTTATTTCACTTAGAATCGTCGTACCTAAATCCACTCATCGTGCTGCTACTAGCCTTATGACGTGGATTTCATGGCTGAGTGATATTCCATTGTATATGAGGACCCCAACTTCTTTATCCATTTTTCTCTTTCCTAGGATATTTAAGGTGTAATGAAGTGGGGGTTCTTGTCAACAGAGCAGCCCTAAACTTTGGGGTGCCTGTGTCTTGCTGATTTTTAGTTTTCCCAATTTATACGCCCATGAGTGGAAGTGCCCTATGCTCTCCAAGCTGTGTTTTTAGATGTTTCAGAACACACCGTACACTTCTCCGGAGTGCCTGTTGGCAATTTACATCCCACCCATCAGCGTAGCAAGGCTCCCATTTCTCCATGGCCGGTCCTGCATTTCTGGTTTGGACACTTTTTTCCCCATGGCCCTTTTGCCCGCTGGGAAGCGAGACTTCTTTGGAGCGCTGATTGGCCTTTCCAGGTTGCTTGGTTGGCCAAAAAGGGCGTATGCGTTTTTTCCTGAATATATTCAGGAAAAAACGCATACGCCCTTTTTGGCCAAGGGCATCATTGTCCACGTTTTGCCGCTTTTCATGTGCTTTCAAGGCGATTCGAATCTACCTCCTGAAATCTGTTTCCTGCAATTCTGCCTTGCTTTCAAAGCCTCTTCGTTGCCTTCCCTTAGTATATTTGTGGACGAGAGGTATCATTTAAAACTGTGCAGGTTTGTGAATTGCAGTGCCCCTGAGCTCCATTTTTCAACTCGCTTTTTTGGGAGCTGGCCGCAAAAGCGCAGGATTGCTTCAGGCCCTCTTCTGGTTCTGGGGGGCAGGCTGAGCTTGTGCTTGATTCTTCTTCCTGATGGGAAAATAGAGTGACCTGTGCCTGTCCCAACACCTAGAGCTAGTCTCTCATTGGTTCCCCCTCTTCCCGTTCATCCTCAGGACAAATTGCAACCTGTACGGAACAGGAGGTTAAAGGTGCTGATTCTCCAAGGAGGGAGATGGCTAGTAAATCGGCTGGAATGGCGAACCCGAGCAAAGGAGATGAGAAATGAGGTGCGTTTTAGAAACCTTTCCCGATCACACGGTGTACCATCTTCTGGGTTTCTCATGCCTGTTTTCGACGTAGGAAGATGCCCTTGAACCTGGAGATTTGGGACCCATGGGATGGGTACCATGCAGTATTACTTGAAAGGGTCTGCGTTGGCTCACCCAACCTCACCGAACCTCTCAGCCCCAAGAGTGTCCACCCTTATGTCTCAATCAGCTGTGGGTCTAGATATGGTCAATCCAGGTTGCATCACAGCCCCTGAACGAATTTTGTAAGAATTTCTCTTTCACTGTCTTTGTTTCACTGGTTTTGAAAAGTAATTTATTTTTATAATGGGGTTTAGCTGCTTTTCACGGCTGTGTTTATGCCGCTTTACACCCCCTTGACTCACTTACAGAGAGATATCAATACATAGGTTTGAAGATTCTTACTAGTCAGATATATTCTTGTGCGGTGAATAGGGGGTGTTGAGTCCAGTTCACTGAAAAAGGAATAGGTCTTGTCTCTTACATATTGGGTTTATGGAACAGTATCGGAGCTAATTTGAAACCCTTGTTTTATGCATCACCCCACCTCACCTTTCCCGTTCAGCAGCCATAGTGTGTTTCCTAAACGTGGGACTCTGTTCTGTTTTGCAATTCAGTTCAAGTGTAGCGGTTTTTACATTCCCTCTAGAAGTGATATCTTATGATAAGTGTCTTTTTCTGTGTGACTTATTTCACTTAGAATCGTCGTACCTAAATCCACTCATCGTGCTGCTACTAGCCTTATGACGTGGATTTCATGGCTGAGTGATATTCCATTGTACATGAGGACCCCAACTTCTTTATCCATTTTTCTCTTTCCTAGGATATTTAAGGTGTAATGAAGTGGGGGTTCTTGTCAACAGAGCAGCCCTAAACTTTGGGGTGCCTGTGTCTTGCTGATTTTTAGTTTTCCCAATTTATACGCCCATGAGTGGAAGTGCCCTATGCTCTCCAAGCTGTGTTTTTAGATGTTTCAGAACACACCGTACACTTCTCCGGAGTGCCTGTTGGCAATTTACATCCCACCCATCAGCGTAGCAAGGCTCCCATTTCTCCATGGCCGGTCCTGCATTTCTGGTTTGGACACTTTTTTCCCCATGGCCCTTTTGCCCGCTGGGAAGCGAGACTTCTTTGGAGCGCTGATTGGCCTTTCCAGGTTGCTTGGTTGGCCAAAAAGGGCGTATGCGTTTTTTCCTGAATATATTCAGGAAAAAACGCATACGCCCTTTTTGGCCAAGGGCATCATTGTCCACGTTTTGCCGCTTTTCATGTGCTTTCAATGCGATTCGAATCTACCTCCTGAAATCTGTTTCCTGCAATTCTGCCTTGCTTTCAAAGCCTCTTCGTTGCCTTCCCTTAATATATTTGTGGACGAGAGGTATCATTTAAAACTGTGCAGGTTTGTGAATTGCAGTGCCCCTGAGCTCCATTTTTCAACTCGCTTTTTTGGGAGCTGGCCACAAAAGCGCAGGATTGCTTCAGGCCCTCTTCTGGTTCTGGGGGGCAGGCTGAGCTTGTGCTTGATTCTTCTTCCTGATGGGAAAATAGAGTGACCTGTGCCTGTCCCAACACCTAGAGCTAGTCTCTCGTTGGTTCCCCCTCTTCCCGTTCATCCTCAGGACAAATTGCAACCTGTACGGAACAGGAGGTTAAAGGTGCTGATTCTCCAAGGAGGGAGATGGCTAGTAAATCGGCTGGAATGGCGAACCCGAGCAAAGGAGATGAGAAATGAGGTGCGTTTTAGAAACCTTTCCCGATCACACGGTGTACCATCTTCTGGGTTTCTCATGCCTGTTTTCGACGTAGGAAGATGCCCTTGAACCTGGAGATTTGGGACCCATGGGATGGGTACCATGCAGTATTACTTGAAAGGGTCTGCGTTGGCTCACCCAACCTCACCGAACCTCTCAGCCCCAAGAGTGTCCACCCTTATGTCTCAATCAGCTGTGGGTCTAGATATGGTCAATCCAGGTTGCATCACAGCCCCTGAACGAATTTTGTAAGAATTTCTCTCTCTTTCACTGTCTTTGTTTCACGGGTTTTGAAAAGTAATTTATTTTTATAATGGGGTTTAGCTGCTTTTCACGGCTGTGTTTATGCCGCTTTACACCCCCTTGACTCACTTACAGAGAGATATCAATACATAGGTTTGAAGATTCTTACTAGTCAGATATATTCTTGTGCGGTGAATAGGGGGTGTTGAGTCCAGTTCACTGAAAAAGGAATAGGTCTTATCTCTTACATATTGGGTTTATGGAACAGTATCGGAGCTAATTTGAAACCCTTGTTTTATGCATCACCCCACCTCACCTTTCCCGTTCAGCAGCCATAGTGTGTTTCCTAAACGTGGGACTCTGTTCTGTTTTGCAATTCAGTTCAAGTGTAGCGGTTTTTACATTCCCTCTAGAAGTGATATCTTATGATAAGTGTCTTTTTCTGTGTGACTTATTTCACTTAGAATCGTCGTACCTAAATCCACTCATCGTGCTGCTACTAGCCTTATGACGTGGATTTCATGGCTGAGTGATATTCCATTGTACATGAGGACCCCAACTTCTTTATCCATTTTTCTCTTTCCTAGGATATTTAAGGTGTAATGAAGTGGGGGTTCTTGTCAACAGAGCAGCCCTAAACTTTGGGGTGCCTGTGTCTTGCTGATTTTTAGTTTTCCCAATTTATACGCCCATGAGTGGAAGTGCCCTATGCTCTCCAAGCTGTGTTTTTAGATGTTTCAGAACACACCGTACACTTCTCCGGAGTGCCTGTTGGCAATTTACATCCCACCCATCAGCGTAGCAAGGCTCCCATTTCTCCATGGCCGGTCCTGCATTTCTGGTTTGGACACTTTTTTCCCCATGGCCCTTTTGCCCGCTGGGAAGCGAGACTTCTTTGGAGCGCTGATTGGCCTTTCCAGGTTGCTTGGTTGGCCAAAAAGGGCGTATGCGTTTTTTCCTGAATATATTCAGGAAAAAACGCATACGCCCTTTTTGGCCAAGGGCATCATTGTCCACGTTTTGCCGCTTTTCATGTGCTTTCAAGGCGATTCGAATCTACCTCCTGAAATCTGTTTCCTGCAATTCTGCCTTGCTTTCAAAGCCTCTTCGTTGCCTTCCCTTAGTATATTTGTGGACGAGAGGTATCATTTAAAACTGTGCAGGTTTGTGAATTGCAGTGCCCCTGAGCTCCATTTTTCAACTCGCTTTTTTGGGAGCTGGCCGCAAAAGCGCAGGATTGCTTCAGGCCCTCTTCTGGTTCTGGGGGGCAGGCTGAGCTTGTGCTTGATTCTTCTTCCTGATGGGAAAATAGAGTGACCTGTGCCTGTCCCAACACCTAGAGCTAGTCTCTCATTGGTTCCCCCTCTTCCCGTTCATCCTCAGGACAAATTGCAACCTGTACGGAACAGGAGGTTAAAGGTGCTGATTCTCCAAGGAGGGAGATGGCTAGTAAATCGGCTGGAATGGCGAACCCGAGCAAAGGAGATGAGAAATGAGGTGCGTTTTAGAAACCTTTCCCGATCACACGGTGTACCATCTTCTGGGTTTCTCATGCCTGTTTTCGACGTAGGAAGATGCCCTTGAACCTGGAGATTTGGGACCCATGGGATGGGTACCATGCAGTATTACTTGAAAGGGTCTGCGTTGGCTCACCCAACCTCACCGAACCTCTCAGCCCCAAGAGTGTCCACCCTTATGTCTCAATCAGCTGTGGGTCTAGATATGGTCAATCCAGGTTGCATCACAGCCCCTGAACGAATTTTGTAAGAATTTCTCTCTCTTTCACTGTCTTTGTTTCACGGGTTTTGAAAAGTAATTTATTTTTATAATGGGGTTTAGCTGCTTTTCACGGCTGTGTTTATGCCGCTTTACACCCCCTTGACTCACTTACGGAGAGATATCAATACATAGGTTTGAAGATTCTTACTAGTCAGATATATTCTTGTGCGGTGAATAGGGGGTGTTGAGTCCAGTTCACTGAAAAAGGAATAGGTCTTGTCTCTTACATATTGGGTTTATGGAACAGTATCGGAGCTAATTTGAAACCCTTGTTTTATGCATCACCCCACCTCACCTTTCCCGTTCAGCAGCCATAGTGTGTTTCCTAAACGTGTGACTCTGTTCTGTTTTGCAATTCAGTTCAAGTGTAGCGGTTTTTACATTCCCTCTAGAAGTGATATCTTATGATAAGTGTCTTTTTCTGTGTGACTTATTTCACTTAGAATCGTCGTACCTAAATCCACTCATCGTGCTGCTACTAGCCTTATGACGTGGATTTCATGGCTGAGTGATATTCCATTGTACATGAGGACCCCAACTTCTTTATCCATTTTTCTCTTTCCTAGGATATTTAAGGTGTAATGAAGTGGGGGTTCTTGTCAACAGAGCAGCCCTAAACTTTGGGGTGCCTGTGTCTTGCTGATTTTTAGTTTTCCCAATTTATACGCCCATGAGTGGAAGTGCCCTATGCTCTCCAAGCTGTGTTTTTAGATGTTTGAGAACACACCGTACACTTCTCCGGAGTGCCTGTTGGCAATTTACATCCCACCCATCAGCGTAGCAAGGCTCCCATTTCTCCATGGCCGGTCCTGCATTTCTGGTTTGGACACTTTTTTCCCCATGGCCCTTTTGCCCGCTGGGAAGCGAGACTTCTTTGGAGCGCTGATTGGCCTTTCCAGGTTGCTTGGTTGGCCAAAAAGGGCGTATGCGTTTTTTCCTGAATATATTCAGGAAAAAACGCATACGCCCTTTTTGGCCAAGGGCATCATTGTCCACGTTTTGCCGCTTTTCATGTGCTTTCAAGGCGATTCGAATCTACCTCCTGAAATCTGTTTCCTGCAATTCTGCCTTGCTTTCAAAGCCTCTTCGTTGCCTTCCCTTAGTATATTTGTGGACGAGAGGTATCATTTAAAACTGTGCAGGTTTGTGAATTGCAGTGCCCCTGAGCTCCATTTTTCAACTCGCTTTTTTGGAGCTGGCCGCAAAAGCGCAGGATTGCTTCAGGCCCTCTACTGGTTCTGGGGGGCAGGCTGAGCTTGTGCTTGATTCTTCTTCCTGATGGGAAAATAGAGTGACCTGTGCCTGTCCCAACACCTAGAGCTAGTCTCTCATTGGTTCCCCCTCTTCCCGTTCATCCTCAGGACAAATTGCAACCTGTACGGAACAGGAGGTTAAAGGTGCTGATTCTCCAAGGAGGGAGATGGCTAGTAAATCGGCTGGAATGGCGAACCCGAGCAAAGGAGATGAGAAATGAGGTGCGTTTTAGAAACCTTTCCCGATCACACGGTGTACCATCTTCTGGGTTTCTCATGCCTGTTTTCGACGTAGGAAGATGCCCTTGAACCTGGAGATTTGGGACCCATGGGATGGGTACCATGCAGTATTACTTGAAAGGGTCTGCGTTGGCTCACCCAACCTCACCGAACCTCTCAGCCCCAAGAGTGTCCACCCTTATGTCTCAATCAGCTGTGGGTCTAGATATGGTCAATCCAGGTTGCATCACAGCCCCTGAACGAATTTTGTAAGAATTTCTCTCTCTTTCACTGTCTTTGTTTCACGGGTTTTGAAAAGTAATTTATTTTTATAATGGGGTTTAGCTGCTTTTCACGGCTGTGTTTATGCCGCTTTACACCCCCTTGACTCACTTACAGAGAGATATCAATACATAGGTTTGAAGATTCTTACTAGTCAGATATATTCTTGTGCGGTGAATAGGGGGTGTTGAGTCCAGTTCACTGAAAAAGGAATAGGTCTTGTCTCTTACATATTGGGTTTATGGAACAGTATCGGAGCTAATTTGAAACCCTTGTTTTATGCATCACCCCACCTCACCTTTCCCGTTCAGCAGCCATAGTGTGTTTCCTAAACGTGTGACTCTGTTCTGTTTTGTAATTCAGTTCAAGTGTAGCGGTTTTTACATTCCCTCTCTAAGTGATATGTTATGATAAGTGTCTTTTTCTGTGTGACTTATTTCACTTAGAATCGTCGTACCTAAATCCACTCATCGTGCTGCTACTAGCCTTATGACGTGGATTTCATGGCTGAGTGATATTCCATTGTACATGAGGACCACAACTTCTTTATCCATTTTTCTCTTTCCTAGGATATTTAAGGTGTAATGAAGTGGGGGTTCTTGTCAACAGATCAGCCCTAAACTTTGGGTTGCCTGTGTCTTGCTGATTTTTAGTTTTCCCAATTTATACGCCCATGAGTGGAAGTGCCCTATGCTCTCCAAGCTGTGTTTTTTAGATGTTTCAGAACACACCGTACACTTCTCCAGAGTGGCTGTTGGCAATTTACATCCCACCCATCAGCGTAGCAAGGCTCCCATTTCTCCATGGCCGGTCCTGCATTTCTGGTTTGGACACTTTTTTCCGCATGGCCCTTTTGCCCGCTGGGAAGCAAGACTTCTTTGGAGCACTGATTGGCCTTTCCAGGTTGCTTGGTTGGCCAAAAAGGGCGTATGCGTTTTTTCCTGAATATATTCAGGAAAAAACGCATACGCCCTTTTTGGCCAAGGGCATCATTGTCCACGTTTTGCCGCTTTTCATGTGCTTTCAAGGCGATTCGAATCTACCTCCTGAAATCTGTTTCCTGCAATTCTGCCTTGCTTTCAAAGCCTCTTCGTTGCCTTCCCTTAATATATTTGTGGACGAGAGGTATCATTTAAAACTCTGCAGGTTTGTGAATTGCAGTGCCCCTGAGCTCCATTTTTCAACTCGCTTTTTTGGGAGCTGGCCGCAAAAGCGCAGGATTGCTTCAGGCCCTCTTCTGGTTCTGGGGGGCAGGCTGAGCTTGTGCTTGATTCTTCTTCCTGATGGGAAAATAGAGTGACCTGTGCCTGTAACAACACCTAGAGCTAGTCTCTCATTGGTTCCCCCTCTTCCCCTTCATCCTCAGGACAAATTGCAACCTGTACGGAACAGGAGGTTAAAGGTGCTGATTCTCCAAGGAGGGAGATGGCTAGTAAATCGGCTGGAATGGCGAACCCGAGCAAAGGAGATGAGAAATGAGGTGCGTTTTAGAAACCTTTCCCGATCACACGGTGTACCATCTTCTGGGTTTCTCATGCCTGTTTTCGACGTAGGAAGATGCCCTTGAACCTGGAGATTTGGGACCCATGGGATGGGTACCATGCAGTATTACTTGAAAGGGTCTGCGTTGGCTCACCCAACCTCACCGAACCTCTCAGCCCCAAGAGTGTCCACCCTTATGTCTCAATCAGCTGTGGGTCTAGATATGGTCAATCCAGGTTGCATCACAGCCCCTGAACGAATTTTGTAAGAATTTCTCTCTCTTTCACTGTCTTTGTTTCACGGGTTTTGAAAAGTAATTTATTTTTATAATGGGGTTTAGCTGCTTTTCACGGCTGTGTTTATGCCGCTTTACACCCCCTTGACTCACTTACAGAGAGATATCAATACATACGTTTGAAGATTCTTACTAGTCAGATATATTCTTGTGCGGTGAATAGGGGGTGTTGAGTCCAGTTCACTGAAAAAGGAATAGGTCTTGTCTCTTACATATTGGGTTTATGGAACGGTATCTGAGCTAATTTGAAACCCTTGTTTTATGCATCACCCCACCTCACCTTTCCCATTCAGCAGCCATAGTGTGTTTCCTAAACGTGTGACTCTGTTCTGTTTTGCAATTCAGTTCAAGTGTAGCGGTTTTTACATTCCCTCTAGAAGTGATATCTTATGATAAGTGTCGTTTTCTGTGTGACTTATTTCACTTAGAATCGTCGTACCTAAATCCACTCATCGTGCTGCTACTAGCCTTATGACGTGGATTTCATGGCTGAGTGATATTCCATTGTACATGAGGACCCCAACTTCTTTATCCATTTTTCTCTTTCCTAGGATATTTAAGGTGTAATGAAGTGGGGGTTCTTGTCAACAGAGCAGCCCTAAACTTTGGGGTGCCTGTGTCTTGCTGATTTTTAGTTTTCCCAATTTATACGCCCATGAGTGGAAGTGCCCTATGCTCTCCAAGCTGTGTTTTTAGATGTTTCAGAACACACCGTACACTTCTCCGGAGTGCCTGTTGGCAATTTACATCCCACCCATCAGCGTAGCAAGGCTCCCATTTCTCCATGGCCGGTCCTGCATTTCTGGTTTGGACACTTTTTTCCGCATGGCCCTTTTGCCCGCTGGGAAGCGAGACTTCTTTGGAGCGCTGATTGGCCTTTCCAGGTTGCTTGGTTGGCCAAAAAGGGCGTATGCGTTTTTTCCTGAATATATTCAGGAAAAAACGCATACGCCCTTTTTGGCCAAGGGCATCATTGTCCACGTTTTGCCGCTTTTCATGTGCTTTCAAGGCGATTCGAATCTACCTCCTGAAATCTGTTTCCTGCAATTCTGCCTTGCTTTCAAAGCCTCTTCGTTGCCTTCCCTTAGTATATTTGTGGACGAGAGGTATCATTTAAAACTGTGCAGGTTTGTGAATTGCAGTGCCCCTGAGCTCCATTTTTCAACTCGCTTTTTTGGGAGCTGGCCGCAAAAGCGCAGGATTGCTTCAGGCCCTCTTCTGGTTCTGGGGGGCAGGCTGAGCTTGTGCTTAATTCTTCTTCCTGATGGGAAAATAGAGTGACCTGTGCCTGTCCCAACACCTAGAGCTAGTCTCTCATTGGTTCCCCCTCTTCCCGTTCATCCTCAGGACAAATTGCAACCTGTACGGAACAGGAGGTTAAAGGTGCTGATTCTCCAAGGAGGGAGACGGCTAGTAAATCGGCTGGAATGGCGAACCCGAGCAAAGGAGATGAGAAATGAGGTGCGTTTTAGAAACCTTTCCCGATCACACGGTGTACCATCTTCTGGGTTTCTCATGCCTGTTTTCGACGTAGGAAGATGCCCTTGAACCTGGAGATTTGGAACCCATGGGATGGGTACCATGCAGTATTACGTGAAAGGGTCTGCGTTGGCTCACCCAACCTCACCGAACCTCTCAGCCCCAAGAGTGTCCACCCTTATGTCTCAATCAGCTGTGGGTCTAGATATGGTCAATCCAGGTTGCATCACAGCCCCTGAACGAATTTTGTAAGAATTTCTCTCTCTTTCACTGTCTTTGTTTCACGGGTTTTGAAAAGTAATTTATTTTTATAATGGGGTTTAGCTGCTTTTCACGGCTGTGTTTATGCCGCTTTACACCCCCTTGACTCACTTACGGAGAGATATCAATACATAGGTTTGAAGATTCTTACTAGTCAGATATATTCTTGTGCGGTGAATAGGGGGTGTTGAGTCCAGTTCACTGAAAAAGGAATAGGTCTTGTCTCTTACATATTGGGTTTATGGAACGGTATCGGAGCTAATTTGAAACCCTTGTTTTATGCATCACCCCACCTCACCTTTCCCGTTCAGCAGCCATAGTGTGTTTCCTAAACGTGTGACTCTGTTCTGTTTTGCAATTCAGTTCAAGTGTAGCGGTTTTTACATTCCCTCTCTAAGTGATATCTTATGATAAGTGTCTTTTCTGTGTGACTTATTTCACTTAGAATCGTCGTACCTAAATCCACTCATCGTGCTGCTACTAGCCTTATGACGTGGATTTCATGGCTGAGTGATATTCCATTGTACATGAGGACCCCAACTTCTTTATCCATTTTTCTCTTTCGTAGGATATTTAAGGTGTAATGAAGTGGGGGTTCTTGTCAACAGAGCAGCCCTAAACTTTGGGGTGCCTGTGTCTTGCTGATTTTTAGTTTTCCCAATTTATACGCCCATGAGTGGAAGTGCCCTATGCTCTCCAAGCTGTGTTTTTTAGATGTTTCAGAACACACCGTACACTTCTCCAGAGTGGCTGTTGGCAATTTACATCCCACCCATCAGCGTAGCAAGGCTCCCATTTCTCCATGGCCGGTCCTGCATTTCTGGTTTGGACACTTTTTTCCGCATGGCCCTTTTGCCCGCTGGGAAGCGAGACTTCTTTGGAGCGCTGATTGGCCTTTCCAGGTTGCTTGGTTGGCCAAAAAGGGCGTATGCGTTTTTTCCTGAATATATTCAGGAAAAAACGCATACGCCCTTTTTGGCCAAGGGCATCATTGTCCACGTTTTGCCGCTTTTCATGTGCTTTCAAGGCGATTCGAATCTACCTCCTGAAATCTGTTTCCTGCAATTCTGCCTTGCTTTCAAAGCCTCTTCGTTGCCTTCCCTTAGTATATTTGTGGACGAGAGGTATCATTTAAAACTGTGCAGGTTTGTGAATTGCAGTGCCCCTGAGCTCCATTTTTCAACTCGCTTTTTTGGGAGCTGGCCGCAAAAGCGCAGGATTGCTTCAGGCCCTCTTCTGGTTCTGGGGGGCAGGCTGAGCTTGTGCTTGATTCTTCTTCCTGATGGGAAAATAGAATGACCTGTGCCTGTCCCAACACCTAGAGCTAGTCTCTCATTGGTTCCCCCTCTTCCCCTTCATCCTCAGGACAAATTGCAACCTGTACGGAACAGGAGGTTAAAGGTGCTGATTCTCCAAGGAGGGAGATGGCTAGTAAATCGGCTGGAATGGCGAACCCGAGCAAAGGAGATGAGAAATGAGGTGCGTTTTAGAAACCTTTCCCGATCACACGGTGTACCATCTTCTGGGTTTCTCATGCCTGTTTTCGACGTAGGAAGATGCCCTTGAACCTGGAGATTTGGGACCCATGGGATGGGTACCATGCAGTATTACTTGAAAGGGTCTGCGTTGGCTCACCCAACCTCACCGAACCTCTCAGCCCCAAGAGTGTCCACCCTTATGTCTCAATCAGCTGTGGGTCTAGATATGGTCAATCCAGGTTGCATCACAGCCCCTGAACGAATTTTGTAAGAATTTCTCTCTCTTTCACTGTCTTTGTTTCACGGGTTTTGAAAAGTAATTTATTTTTATATTGGGGTTTAGCTGCTTTTCACGGCTGTGTTTATGCCGCTTTACACCCCCTTGACTCACTTACGGAGAGATATCAATACATAGGTTTGAAGATTCTTACTAGTCAGATATATTCTTGTGCGGTGAATAGGGGGTGTTGAGTCCAGTTCACTGAAAAAGGAATAGGTCTTGTCTCTTACATATTGGGTTTATGGAACAGAATCGGAGCTAATTTGAAACCCTTGTTTTATGCATCACCCCACCTCACCTTTCCCGTTCAGCAGCCATAGTGTGTTTCCTAAACGTGTGACTCTGTTCTGTTTTGCAATTCAGTTCAAGTGTAGCGGTTTTTACATTCCCTCTAGAAGTGATATCTTATGATAAGTGTCTTTTTCTGTGTGACTTATTTCACTTAGAATCGTCGTACCTAAATCCACTCATCGTGCTGCTACTATCCTTATGACGTGGATTTCATGGCTGAGTGATATTCCATTGTACATGAGGACCCCAACTTCTTTATCCATTTTTCTCTTTCCTAGGATATTTAAGGTGTAATGAAGTGGGGGTTCTTGTCAACAGAGCAGCCCTAAACTTTGGGGTGCCTGTGTCTTGCTGATTTTTAGTTTTCCCAATTTATACGCCCATGAGTGGAAGTGCCCTATGCTCTCCAAGCTGTGTTTTTTAGATGTTTCAGAACACACCGTACACTTCTCCAGAGTGGCTGTTGGCAATTTACATCCCACCCATCAGCGTAGCAAGGCTCCCATTTCTCCATGGCCGGTCCTGCATTTCTGGTTTGGACACTTTTTTCCGCATGGCCCTTTTGCCCGCTGGGAAGCGAGACTTCTTTGGAGCGCTGATTGGCCTTTCCAGGTTGCTTGGTTGGCCAAAAAGGGCGTATGCGTTTTTTCCTGAATATATTCAGGAAAAAACGCATACGCCCTTTTTGGCCAAGGGCATCATTGTCCACGTTTTGCCGCTTTTCATGTGCTTTCAAGGCGATTCGAATCTACCTCCTGAAATCTGTTTCCTGCAATTCTGCCTTGCTTTCAAAGCCTCTTCGTTGCCTTCCCTTAGTATATTTGTGGACGAGAGGTATCATTTAAAACTGTGCAGGTTTGTGAATTGCAGTGCCCCTGAGCTCCATTTTTCAACTCGCTTTTTTGGGAGCTGGCCGCAAAAGCGCAGGATTGCTTCAGGCCCTCTTCTGGTTCTGGGGGGCAGGCTGAGCTTGTGCTTAATTCTTCTTCCTGATGGGAAAATAGAGTGACCTGTGCCTGTCCCAACACCTAGAGCTAGTCTCTCATTGGTTCCCCCTCTTCCCGTTCATCCTCAGGACAAATTGCAACCTGTACGGAACAGGAGGTTAAAGGTGCTGATTCTCCAAGGAGGGAGACGGCTAGTAAATCGGCTGGAATGGCGAACCCGAGCAAAGGAGATGAGAAATGAGGTGCGTTTTAGAAACCTTTCCCGATCACACGGTGTACCATCTTCTGGGTTTCTCATGCCTGTTTTCGACGTAGGAAGATGCCCTTGAACCTGGAGATTTGGGACCCATGGGATGGGTACCATGCAGTATTACTTGAAAGGGTCTGCGTTGGCTCACCCAACCTCACCGAACCTCTCAGCCCCAAGAGTGTCCACCCTTATGTCTCAATCAGCTGTGGGTCTAGATATGGTCAATCCAGGTTGCATCACAGCCCCTGAACGAATTTTGTAAGAATTTCTCTCTCTTTCACTGTCTTTGTTTCACGGGTTTTGAAAAGTAATTTATTTTTATAATGGGGTTTAGCTGCTTTTCACGGCTGTGTTTATGCCGCTTTACACCCCCTTGACTCACTTACAGAGAGATATCAATACATAGGTTTGAAGATTCTTACTAGTCAGATATATTCTTGTGCGGTGAATAGGGGGTGTTGAGTCCAGTTCACTGAAAAAGGAATAGGTCTTGTCTCTTACATATTGGGTTTATGGAACGGTATCGGAGCTAATTTGAAACCCTTGTTTTATGCATCACCCCACCTCACCTTTCCCGTTCAGCAGCCATAGTGTGTTTCCTAAACGTGTGACTCTGTTCTGTTTTGCAATTCGGTTCAAGTGTAGCGGTTTTTACATTCCCTCTCTAAGTGATATCTTATGATAAGTGTCTTTTTCTGTGTGACTTATTTCACTTAGAATCGTCGTACCTAAATCCACTCATCGTGCTGCTACTAGCCTTATGACGTTGATTTCATGGCTGAGTGATATTCCATTGTACATGAGGACCACAACTTCTTTATCCATTTTTCTCTTTCCTAGGATATTTAAGGTGTAATGAAGTGGGGGTTCTTGTCAACAGAGCAGCCCTAAACTTTGGGGTGCCTGTGTCTTGCTGATTTTTAGTTTTCCCAATTTATACGCCCATGAGTGGAAGTGCCCTATGCTCTCCAAGCTGTGTTTTTTAGATGTTTCAGAACACACCGTACACTTCTCCAGAGTGGCTGTTGGCAATTTACATCCCACCCATCAGCGTAGCAAGGCTCCCATTTCTCCATGGCCGGTCCTGCATTTCTGGTTTGGACACTTTTTTCCGCATGGCCCTTTTGCCCGCTGGGAAGCGAGACTTCTTTGGAGCGCTGATTGGCCTTTCCAGGTTGCTTGGTTGGCCAAAAAGGGCGTATGCGTTTTTTCCTGAATATATTCAGGAAAAAACGCATACGCCCTTTTTGGCCAAGGGCATCATTGTCCACGTTTTGCCGCTTTTCATGTGCTTTCAAGGCGATTCGAATCTACCTCCTGAAATCTGTTTCCTGCAATTCTGCCTTGCTTTCAAAGCCTCTTCGTTGCCTTCCCTTAATATATTTGTGGACGAGAGGTATCATTTAAAACTCTGCAGGTTTGTGAATTGCAGTGCCCCTGAGCTCCATTTTTCAACTCGCTTTTTTGGGAGCTGGCCGCAAAAGCGCAGGATTGCTTCAGGCCCTCTTCTGGTTCTGGGGGGCAGGCTGAGCTTGTGCTTAATTCTTCTTCCTGATGGGAAAATAGAGTGACCTGTGCCTGTCCCAACACCTAGAGCTAGTCTCTCATTGGTTCCCCCTCTTCCCGTTCATCCTCAGGACAAATTGCAACCTGTACGGAACAGGAGGTTAAAGGTGCTGATTCTCCAAGGAGGGAGATGGCTAGTAAATCGGCTGGAATGGCGAACCCGAGCAAAGGAGATGAGAAATGAGGTGCGTTTTAGAAACCTTTCCCGATCACACGGTGTAGCATCTTCTGGGTTTCTCATGCCTGTTTTCGACGTAGGAAGATGCCCTTGAACCTGGAGATTTGGGACCCATGGGATGGGTACCATGCAGTATTACTTGAAAGGGTCTGCGTTGGCTCACCCAACCTCACCGAACCTCTCAGCCCCAAGAGTGTCCACCCTTATGTCTCAATCAGCTGTGGGTCTAGATATGGTCAATCCAGGTTGCATCACAGCCCCTGAACGAATTTTGTAAGAATTTCTCTTTCACTGTCTTTGTTTCACTGGTTTTGAAAAGTAATTTATTTTTATAATGGGGTTTAGCTGCTTTTCACGGCTGTGTTTATGCCGCTTTACACCCCCTTGACTCACTTACAGAGAGATATCAATACATAGGTTTGAAGATTCTTACTAGTCAGATATATTCTTGTGCGGTGAATAGGGGGTGTTGAGTCCAGTTCACTGAAAAAGGAATAGGTCTTGTCTCTTACATATTGGGTTTATGGAACGGTATCGGAGCTAATTTGAAACCCTTGTTTTATGCATCACCCCACCTCACCTTTCCCGTTCAGCAGCCATAGTGTGTTTCCTAAACGTGTGACTCTGTTCTGTTTTGCAATTCAGTTCAAGTGTAGCGGTTTTTACATTCCCTCTCTAAGTGATATCTTATGATAAGTGTCTTTTTCTGTGTGACTTATTTCACTTAGAATCTTCGTACCTAAATCCACTCATCGTGCTGCTACTAGCCTTATGACGTTGATTTCATGGCTGAGTGATATTCCATTGTACATGAGGACCCCAACTTCTTTATCCATTTTTCTCTTTCCTAGGATATTTAAGGTGTAATGAAGTGGGGGTTCTTGTCAACAGAGCAGCCCTAAACTTTGGGGTGCCTGTGTCTTGCTGATTTTTAGTTTTCCCAATTTATACGCCCATGAGTGGAAGTGCCCTATGCTCTCCAAGCTGTGTTTTTTAGATGTTTCAGAACACACCGTACACTTCTCCAGAGTGGCTGTTGGCAATTTACATCCCACCCATCAGCGTAGCAAGGCTCCCATTTCTCCATGGCCGGTCCTGCATTTCTGGTTTGGACACTTTTTTCCGCATGGCCCTTTTGCCCGCTGGGAAGCGAGACTTCTTTGGAGCGCTGATTGGCCTTTCCAGGTTGCTTGGTTGGCCAAAAAGGGCGTATGCGTTTTTTCCTGAATATATTCAGGAAAAAACGCATACGCCCTTTTTGGCCAAGGGCATCATTGTCCACGTTTTGCCGCTTTTCATGTGCTTTCAAGGCGATTCGAATCTACCTCCTGAAATCTGTTTCCTGCAATTCTGCCTTGCTTTCAAAGCCTCTTCGTTGCCTTCCCTTAATATATTTGTGGACGAGAGGTATCATTTAAAACTGTGCAGGTTTGTGAATTGCAGTGCCCCTGAGCTCCATTTTTCAACTCGCTTTTTTGGGAGCTGGCCGCAAAAGCGCAGGATTGCTTCAGGCCCTCTTCTGGTTCTGGGGGGCAGGCTGAGCTTGTGCTTGATTCTTCTTCCTGATTGGAAAATAGAGTGACCTGTGCCTGTAACAACACCTAGAGCTAGTCTCTCATTGGTTCCCCCTCTTCCCGTTCATCCTCAGGACAAATTGCAACCTGTACGGAACAGGAGGTTAAAGGTGCTGATTCTCCAAGGAGGGAGATGGCTAGTAAATCGGCTGGAATGGCGAACCCGAGCAAAGGAGATGAGAAATGAGGTGCGTTTTAGAAACCTTTCCCGATCACACGGTGTACCATCTTCTGGGTTTCTCATGCCTGTTTTCGACGTAGGAAGATGCCCTTGAACCTGGAGATTTGGGACCCATGGGATGGGTACCATGCAGTATTACTTGAAAGGGTCTGCGTTGGCTCACCCAACCTCACCGAACCTCTCAGCCCCAAGAGTGTCCACCCTTATGTCTCAATCAGCTGTGGGTCTAGATATGGTCAATCCAGGTTGCATCACAGCCCCTGAACGAATTTTGTAAGAATTACTCTCTCTTTCACTGTCTTTGTTTCACGGGTTTTGAAAAGTAATTTATTTTTATATTGGGGTTTAGCTGCTTTTCACGGCTGTGTTTATGCCGCTTTACACCACCTTGACTCACTTACGGAGAGATATCAATACATAGGTTTGAAGATTCTTACTAGTCAGATATATTCTTGTGCGGTGAATAGGGGGTGTTGAGTCCAGTTCACTGAAAAAGGAATAGGTCTTGTCTCTTACATATTGGGTTTATGGAACGGTATCGGAGCTAATTTGAAACCCTTGTTTTATGCATCACCCCACCTCACCTTTCCCATTCAGCAGCCATAGTGTGTTTCCTAAACGTGTGACTCTGTTCTGTTTTGCAATTCAGTTCAAGTGTAGCGGTTTTTACATTCCCTCTAGAAGTGATATCTTATGATAAGTGTCGTTTTCTGTGTGACTTATTTCACTTAGAATCGTCGTACCTAAATCCACTCATCGTGCTGCTACTAGCCTTATGACGTGGATTTCATGGCTGAGTGATATTCCATTGTACATGAGGACCCCAACTTCTTTATCCATTTTTCTCTTTCCTAGGATATTTAAGGTGTAATGAAGTGGGGGTTCTTGTCAACAGAGCAGCCCTAAACTTTGGGGTGCCTGTGTCTTGCTGATTTTTAGTTTTCCCAATTTATACGCCCATGAGTGGAAGTGCCCTATGCTCTCCAAGCTGTGTTTTTTAGATGTTTCAGAACACACCGTACACTTCTCCAGAGTGGCTGTTGGCAATTTACATCCCACCCATCAGCGTAGCAAGGCTCCCATTTCTCCATGGCCGGTCCTGCATTTCTGGTTTGGACACTTTTTTCCGCATGGCCCTTTTGCCCGCTGGGAAGCGAGACTTCTTTGGAGCGCTGATTGGCCTTTCCAGGTTGCTTGGTTGGCCAAAAAGGGCGTATGCGTTTTTTCCTGAATATATTCAGGAAAAAACGCATACGCCCTTTTTGGCCAAGGGCATCATTGTCCACGTTTTGCCGCTTTTCATGTGCTTTCAAGGCGATTCGAATCTACCTCCTGAAATCTGTTTCCTGCAATTCTGCCTTGCTTTCAAAGCCTCTTCGTTGCCTTCCCTTAGTATATTTGTGGACGAGAGGTATCATTTAAAACTGTGCAGGTTTGTGAATTGCAGTGCCCCTGAGCTCCATTTTTCAACTCGCTTTTTTGGGAGCTGGCCGCAAAAGCGCAGGATTGCTTCAGGCCCTCTTCTGGTTCTGGGGGGCAGGCTGAGCTTGTGCTTAATTCTTCTTCCTGATGGGAAAATAGAGTGATCTGTGCCTGTCCCAACACCTAGAGCTAGTCTCTCATTGGTTCCCCCTCTTCCCGTTCATCCTCAGGACAAATTGCAACCTGTACGGAACAGGAGGTTAAAGGTGCTGATTCTCCAAGGAGGGAGACGGCTAGTAAATCGGCTGGAATGGCGAACCCGAGCAAAGGAGATGAGAAATGAGGTGCGTTTTAGAAACCTTTCCCGATCACACGGTGTACCATCTTCTGGGTTTCTCATGCCTGTTTTCGACGTAGGAAGATGCCCTTGAACCTGGAGATTTGGGACCCATGGGATGGGTACCATGCAGTATTACTTGAAAGGGTCTGCGTTGGCTCACCCAACCTCACCGAACCTCTCAGCCCCAAGAGTGTCCACCCTTATGTCTCAATCAGCTGTGGGTCTAGATATGGTCAATCCAGGTTGCATCACAGCCCCTGAACGAATTTTGTAAGAATTTCTCTCTCTTTCACTGTCTTTGTTTCACGGGTTTTGAAAAGTAATTTATTTTTATATTGGGGTTTAGCTGCTTTTCACGGCTGTGTTTATGCCGCTTTACACCCCCTTGACTCACTTACGGAGAGATATCAATACATAGGTTTGAAGATTCTTACTAGTCAGATATATTCTTGTGCGGTGAATAGGGGGTGTTGAGTCCAGTTCACTGAAAAAGGAATAGGTCTTGTCTCTTACATATTGGGTTTATGGAACGGTATCGGAGCTAATTTGAAACCCTTGTTTTATGCATCACCCCACCTCACCTTTCCCGTTCAGCAGCCATAGTGTGTTTCCTAAACGTGTGACTCTGTTCTGTTTTGCAATTCAGTTCAAGTGTAGCGGTTTTTACATTCCCTCTCTAAGTGATATCTTATGATAAGTGTCTTTTTCTGTGTGACTTATTTCACTTAGAATCTTCGTACCTAAATCCACTCATCGTGCTGCTACTAGCCTTATGACGTTGATTTCATGGCTGAGTGATATTCCATTGTACATGAGGACCCCAACTTCTTTATCCATTTTTCTCTTTCCTAGGATATTTAAGGTGTAATGAAGTGGGGGTTCTTGTCAACAGAGCAGCCCTAAACTTTGGGGTGCCTGTGTCTTGCTGATTTTTAGTTTTCCCAATTTATACGCCCATGAGTGGAAGTGCCCTATGCTCTCCAAGCTGTGTTTTTTAGATGTTTCAGAACACACCGTACACTTCTCCAGAGTGGCTGTTGGCAATTTACATCCCACCCATCAGCGTAGCAAGGCTCCCATTTCTCCATGGCCGGTCCTGCATTTCTGGTTTGGACACTTTTTTCCGCATGGCCCTTTTGCCCGCTGGGAAGCGAGACTTCTTTGGAGCGCTGATTGGCCTTTCCAGGTTGCTTGGTTGGCCAAAAAGGGCGTATGCGTTTTTTCCTGAATATATTCAGGAAAAAACGCATACGCCCTTTTTGGCCAAGGGCATCATTGTCCACGTTTTGCCGCTTTTCATGTGCTTTCAAGGCGATTCGAATCTACCTCCTGAAATCTGTTTCCTGCAATTCTGCCTTGCTTTCAAAGCCTCTTCGTTTCCTTCCCTTAATATATTTGTGGACGAGAGGTATCATTTAAAACTCTGCAGGTTTGTGAATTGCAGTGCCCCTGAGCTCCATTTTTCAACTCGCTTTTTTGGGAGCTGGCCGCAAAAGCGCAGGATTGCTTCAGGCCCTCTTCTGGTTCTGGGGGGCAGGCTGAGCTTGTGCTTGATTCTTCTTCCTGATGGGAAAATAGAGTGACCTGTGCCTGTAACAACACCTAGAGCTAGTCTCTCATTGGTTCCCCCTCTTCCCCTTCATCCTCAGGACAAATTGCAACCTGTACGGAACAGGAGGTTAAAGGTGCTGATTCTCCAAGGAGGGAGATGGCTAGTAAATCGGCTGGAATGGCGAACCCGAGCAAAGGAGATGAGAAATGAGGTGCGTTTTAGAAACCTTTCCCGATCACACGGTGTACCATCTTCTGGGTTTCTCATGCCTGTTTTCGACGTAGGAAGATGCCCTTGAACCTGGAGATTTGGGACCCATGGGATGGGTACCATGCAGTATTACTTGAAAGGGTCTGCGTTGGCTCACCCAACCTCACCGAACCTCTCAGCCCCAAGAGTGTCCACCCTTATGTCTCAATCAGCTGTGGGTCTAGATATGGTCAATCCAGGTTGCATCACAGCCCCTGAACGAATTTTGTAAGAATTACTCTCTCTTTCACTGTCTTTGTTTCACGGGTTTTGAAAAGTAATTTATTTTTATATTGGGGTTTAGCTGCTTTTCACGGCTGTGTTTATGCCGCTTTACACCCCCTTGACTCACTTACGGAGAGATATCAATACATAGGTTTGAAGATTCTTACTAGTCAGATATATTCTTGTGCGGTGAATAGGGGGTGTTGAGTCCAGTTCACTGAAAAAGGAATAGGTCTTGTCTCTTACATATTGGGTTTATGGAACGGTATCGGAGCTAATTTGAAACCCTTGTTTTATGCATCACCCCACCTCACCTTTCCCATTCAGCAGCCATAGTGTGTTTCCTAAACGTGTGACTCTGTTCTGTTTTGCAATTCAGTTCAAGTGTAGCGGTTTTTACATTCCCTCTAGAAGTGATATCTTATGATAAGTGTCGTTTTCTGTGTGACTTATTTCACTTAGAATCGTCGTACCTAAATCCACTCATCGTGCTGCTACTAGCCTTATGACGTGGATTTCATGGCTGAGTGATATTCCATTGTACATGAGGACCCCAACTTCTTTATCCATTTTTCTCTTTCCTAGGATATTTAAGGTGTAATGAAGTGGGGGTTCTTGTCAACAGAGCAGCCCTAAACTTTGGGGTGCCTGTGTCTTGCTGATTTTTAGTTTTCCCAATTTATACGCCCATGAGTGGAAGTGCCCTATGCTCTCCAAGCTGTGTTTTTTAGATGTTTCAGAACACACCGTACACTTCTCCAGAGTGGCTGTTGGCAATTTACATCCCACCCATCAGCGTAGCAAGGCTCCCATTTCTCCATGGCCGGTCCTGCATTTCTGGTTTGGACACTTTTTTCCGCATGGCCCTTTTGCCCGCTGGGAAGCGAGACTTCTTTGGAGCGCTGATTGGCCTTTCCAGGTTGCTTGGTTGGCCAAAAAGGGCGTATGCGTTTTTTCCTGAATATATTCAGGAAAAAACGCATACGCCCTTTTTGGCCAAGGGCATCATTGTCCACGTTTTGCCGCTTTTCATGTGCTTTCAAGGCGATTCGAATCTACCTCCTGAAATCTGTTTCCTGCAATTCTGCCTTGCTTTCAAAGCCTCTTCGTTGCCTTCCCTTAGTATATTTGTGGACGAGAGGTATCATTTAAAACTGTGCAGGTTTGTGAATTGCAGTGCCCCTGAGCTCCATTTTTCAACTCGCTTTTTTGGGAGCTGGCCGCAAAAGCGCAGGATTGCTTCAGGCCCTCTTCTGGTTCTGGGGGGCAGGCTGAGCTTGTGCTTAATTCTTCTTCCTGATGGGAAAATAGAGTGATCTGTGCCTGTCCCAACACCTAGAGCTAGTCTCTCATTGGTTCCCCCTCTTCCCGTTCATCCTCAGGACAAATTGCAACCTGTACGGAACAGGAGGTTAAAGGTGCTGATTCTCCAAGGAGGGAGACGGCTAGTAAATCGGCTGGAATGGCGAACCCGAGCAAAGGAGATGAGAAATGAGGTGCGTTTTAGAAACCTTTCCCGATCACACGGTGTACCATCTTCTGGGTTTCTCATGCCTGTTTTCGACGTAGGAAGATGCCCTTGAACCTGGAGATTTGGGACCCATGGGATGGGTACCATGCAGTATTACTTGAAAGGGTCTGCGTTGGCTCACCCAACCTCACCGAACCTCTCAGCCCCAAGAGTGTCCACCCTTATGTCTCAATCAGCTGTGGGTCTAGATATGGTCAATCCAGGTTGCATCACAGCCCCTGAACGAATTTTGTAAGAATTTCTCTCTCTTTCACTGTCTTTGTTTCACGGGTTTTGAAAAGTAATTTATTTTTATAATGGGGTTTAGCTGCTTTTCACGGCTGTGTTTATGCCGCTTTACACCCCCTTGACTCACTTACAGAGAGATATCAATACATAGGTTTGAAGATTCTTACTAGTCAGATATATTCTTGTGCGGTGAATAGGGGGTGTTGAGTCCAGTTCACTGAAAAAGGAATAGGTCTTGTCTCTTACATATTGGGTTTATGGAACGGTATCGGAGCTAATTTGAAACCCTTGTTTTATGCATCACCCCACCTCACCTTTCCCGTTCAGCAGCCATAGTGTGTTTCCTAAACGTGTGACTCTGTTCTGTTTTGCAATTCAGTTCAAGTGTAGCGGTTTTTACATTCCCTCTCTAAGTGATGTCTTATGATAAGTGTCTTTTTCTGTGTGACTTATTTCACTTAGAATCTTCGTACCTAAATCCACTCATCGTGCTGCTACTAGCCTTATGACGTTGATTTCATGGCTGAGTGATACTCCATTGTACATGAGGACCACAACTTCTTTATCCATTTTTCTCTTTCCTAGGATATTTAAGGTGTAATGAAGTGGGGGTTCTGGTCAACAGAGCAGCCCTAAACTTTGGGGTGCCTGTGTCTTGCTAATTTTTAGTTTTCCCAATTTATACGCCCATGAGTGGAAGTGCCCTATGCTCTCCAAGCTGTGTTTTTTAGATGTTTCAGAACACACCGTACACTTCTCCAGAGTGGCTGTTGGCAATTTACATCCCACCCATCAGCGTAGCAAGGCTCCCATTTCTCCATGGCCGGTCCTGCATTTCTGGTTTGGACACTTTTTTCCGCATGGCCCTTTTGCCCGCTGGGAAGCGAGACTTCTTTGGAGCGCTGATTGGCCTTTCCAGGTTGCTTGGTTGGCCAAAAAGGGCATATGCGTTTTTTCCTGAATATATTCAGGAAAAAACGCATACGCCCTTTTTGGCCAAGGGCATCATTGTCCAAGTTTTGCCGCTTTTCATGTGCTTTCAAGGCGATTCGAATCTACCTCCTGAAATCTGTTTCCTGCAATTCTGCCTTGCTTTCAAAGCCTCTTCGTTGCCTTCCCTTAATATATTTGTGGACGAGAGGTATCATTTAAAACTCTGCAGGTTTGTGAATTGCAGTGCCCCTGAGCTCCATTTTTCAACTTGCTTTTTTGGGAGATGGCCGCCAAAGCGCAGGATTGCTTCAGGCCCTCTTCTGGTTCAGGGGGGCAGGCTGAGCTTGTGCTTAATTCTTCTTCCTGATGGGAAAATAGAGTGACCTGTGCCTGTCCCAACACCTAGAGCTAGTCTCTCATTGGTTCCCCCTCTTCCCCTTCATCCTCAGGACAAATTGCAACCTGTACGGAACAGGAGGTTAAAGGTGCTGATTCTCCAAGGAGGGAGATGGCTAGTAAATCGGCTGGAATGGCGAACCCGAGCAAAGGAGATGAGAAATGAGGTGCGTTTTAGAAACCTTTCCCGATCACACGGTGTACCATCTTCTGGGTTTCTCATGCCTGTTTTCGACGTAGG
>NW_026645615.1:0-163918 GCF_949987535.1 Balaenoptera acutorostrata
TTTGCCATTTGTACTTGCTTTATAAGTGATTAACCCACTACATTTATTAATTTATCTTTTCCAGTGAGATTTTTATTTTCATATGTTTTCTTATTATTAATTAGTGCCTTTTCTTTTTAGCTTACAGAAGTTTCTTTAACATTTCTTATAAGGCTGGTTTAGTGGTGATGAACCCCTTTTAGCTTTTGCTTATCTGTAAAATTCTTAATTGGTCCTACAATTCTGAATGATAATTTTGCCAGGTAGAGAATTCTTGGTTGGTATTTTTTTCCTTTCAGCACTTTGAATATGTCATGTCACTCTCTGGCCTGTAAAGTTTCTGCTGAAAAATCTGCTCATAGCCTTATGGGGTTTCCCTTGTACATAATAACTTGCTTTTCTCTTACTGCTGTTAATATTCTCTCTTTATCCTTAACTTTTATCATTTTAATAATAATATGACTTGGTGCGTTTCTCTTTAGGTTCATCTTATTTGGAACTCTCTGGGTTTCCTGGACCTGGATGTCTGTTTCCTTCCCCAGATTAGGGGAGTTTTCAGCCATTATTTCTTCCAATAATTTTTCTGGCCCTTTCCCTTCTTCAGGACCCCTATAAAGTGAATGTTACTCCTTTTGATGTCGTTCCAGATGACCCTTAAGATATCCTAACTTATTTTAACTCTTTTTTTCATTTTGCTGCTTTATCTGGGTGTTTTCCAATGCTTTGTCTTCCAGCTCATTGACTGGTGCTTCTATTTCATCCACTCTGCTGTTGAAGCCCTCTAGTGTATTTTTAAGTTCAGTTATGATTCTGTTCGGTACTTATATTTTTCATCTCTTTGTTGAAGTTCTTGCTGTGTTCTTCCATTTTTCTCCTGATATTAGTTAGCACTTTTATGATCAACACTGAAATCTTTATCAGGCAGGTTGCTTACCTCCATTCATTAACGTCTTTTTCTAGGGATTTGCCTTGTTCTTTGGTTTGGAACATATTCCTTTGTCTACTCAGTTTGCTTGTCTCTCTAGGTTTGTCTCTCTCTCTCTCTCTCTCTCTCTCTATATATATATATATATATAATATATGTAAAAAATATATAATATATATATAAATACACACACACACACACACACACACACATATATATAGCCAAACAGCTACCCTCCTCAGACTTGAAGGAGTGGTCTTGTGTAGGAGTTATTCTGTGTGGTCCAAAGCACAATCTCCCCTGACTACCAGAGCCAGGCATTCTATGGATATCCCTCATGTGGGCTGCATGTGCCTGCTGGCTTTGATAGGGCAGTGGCCACTGCATGGAGAGGGCAGGGATTAGGGTTCTTGCCTAGCCCAGTTGTGGCTCGGCTGCCACATGAGGAGTCATGGCTAGAACTCTATATTGGATGTGTGGGGCTCAGGGTGCCTGCCCAGGCTGATTATGGCTTGGCTGTTGTGAGAAGAGGGAGGGGCTGTGGCGTTTGCCCATTCAGGCTCTGCACAGGGTGCCGCCTAATTTATTCGTGATATGCCCCTGCCATTGAGTGTGTGCTGACGCCTGTCAGTGTTCCAAGAGGAGGAATCTCATTTGGCATGTAGTTTTAGGATGCTAGAACCTTAGGCAGCAGCTTTTAAAGTATGAATACATATACAGTCCTGTGGGGCCACAATCCTAAACCCTGCTGACCTCTAGACCAGGAGAACTGGAGGTGTCCCCTGGGTGACAGTTGCTAAAGTTGGGGCTCCTGACACGTGTATAATCTCCTTTCTGGGGAGCCTCATTGAGCTGTAGCAAGGCTAAGGGGTGTGTGAGGATGGTGTATCCCTGCTTACTTTCCCTGGGAGTGCCTTCTTAGTCTCTAGATGTGCAGGAAACCTGAAACCTGTCCCTCAGGGTGAAGCTCCAGGCTACGTAAATAGGCCTTTTTCACAAGAAGACTGGGGCTGTGTTTCAGTCTACTGTCCATGCAGTATCTTGGGGGTAGTGGCCTGCCAAGAACTGTCCTTCCCATTGCTACAGTCCCATGGAGCTCAGAAATGCCAGCCCCCTTGGCCATCAGGGCCAGGAAATCAAGGGGTGTTCCCTGTGTAGACTATGTATGCCTACTGATTTTAGCTAGGTGGCTGGGGAGTGTGGGAGGTGGGGCTTGCTCTCTTCCTTCAGGAATGCAGCAAGAAGATTACCTGACTGACTGCATCCACGGGCTTCAGCAATGCAAAATGAGAGTGCCTTGTCTATGTGTATGCATTGTCTTTAGGCTAGGAATAGGAGAATACCATGACTGTTCATGCTTGCCAGCCCCAACCAGGAGGCAGGGGAGTACTGAGTTGACTTTAGGCTGGAAGAGGGATAATGCAGTGACTGCTCATACTCACCAGTCCCAGTCAGTGAGTGGAGGGGTGTTGCAGCTGCCCAAACTCGCAGACTTTAGCTAGGAAGCAGGAGAATGCTGCAACAGTTGGCACCAACCTGCCACAGCAGGGAGCCAGGAAGTGCTGCGGCTGCCAGAGCTCTCTGGCTTCAGCAATGCAGAGGGGTAACGCTATAATAGCTCACGCTCAACCTCGTGCCCCAGCTCCCTCACCTGTGCTAGCAGGTTAGGTGAGAAGTGAAACAATGGCGTTTGCCAGTGCCTCCATCTCTGGGGAGTGTTTCCACCACCTCCCACCCCTCCAATTGATGCTTTTAGATTCACAAATGACTCCTTCACATATAGTCTTGGCACTTTTCAAACTGCTGTTATTTCACTGGATCTCAGGGTGAATGAGACTGCATGTGAGCCCTTTACGAGGGGAGACTCAGTTTCCTATAGCACTTTGGGACCCTTGGATGTCAGCTTCATTGGTTTTTTTAAGCCAAGCATTTTGGGGTCTCATATCTCTGGTGTAGATCCCAGGGGCTGGGGTGCCTGATGTGAGGTGCCAACCCCTCTCTCCTCTGGGAGAAGTGCCTGCCTGGTGAGATACCTCTCTATTGTGTACTGCCTTACTGGGGGTAGAATTTTTGGTGAGAGCATTTTTCTGCCTCTCCTACCCATCTCAATGTAGTCATTTTTATTCTTTGCTGTGGAGCAGGTGTTAAGCTGGTTCTCAGGTTCTTTTTAGAGGGAATTGATCCATATTTAGGTGTGTATTTGTTGTGTCCATGGGAGGAGGCAAGTTCAAGCTCTTCCTATGCTGCCACCTTGAACCACCTCCAAATACTGATTTTTCACTGTCCCTATATATAGCTTTGTTTTTTCCAGAATATCATGTAATTGAAATCATACAGTACGTAGGCTTTTCAGAATGGCTTCTTTTACTTAGCAATATACATTTAAAGTTTATCTGTGTGTTTTGGGGGCTTGACAGCTTATCTCATTTTTTTCAGTTAAATTGTACTTGAATTTCTTTATTTGTTGCTACCATAGTTCTTAATTAAGCATCACTAAAATATATCAGCCTTAACATTTTTTAATATGGAAATGGGTTGATCTGTTTAAGTGAATGATGCACAGTTAAGTTTTGTCTTTAAAGAAGTATGGTCAGGAAGCAGAAATCACCATCTATAGTCAATAGATGTGCTAATTCTCAATTACCAGTACTTAGCAAAGTTTGATACAGAGTAAATGCACAATAAGTATCTATCTGTTGCATGAAGAAAAGTTTTGGTATTTTTGACTGCTTTAATAATGATAACAATAATATTAATAATAATTGTTAATGTTTATTGAGCATTTACAATGTGCCATGTAATGTGCTAAACACTTTACTTATATTATCTCACTTAATCCTAACATCAACATCATGAGTTTATTATCCCCATTTTCCAGATGAGAAAAGCCAAAGCTCATTGAAGTCACTTGCCCAAGGCCAGATAAGTAATCAGTACCAAAAAACTTATTTCTTTTTAATCCTCCATAACATTCCATTGTGTGAAGGTACCATTCACCTATTGATATAATCTTGGCTGCTTCAGGTTTTTGGTGATTATAAATAAAACTGCTATAAATATTCACATGTAAGTTTTTATGTGGGAATAAGTGTTCAAATCAGTTGATAGTCTCTAGGAGCAGGATTGCTGGGTTATATGTTAGGGCTATGCTTAATATTTTGAGAAACTACTAAACTATCTTCCAAGGTGGCACCTCTTCCAAGGTTCTGGTGGGAATATTTTGTATTCCCACCAGCAATGAATGACAGTTCCTACTGCAGTATATCATAGCCAGCATTCGATATTTTCTACCAGTCTGTGGCTTGTCTTTCATTCACTTAGCAGTCATTTGGAGAGCAGAAGTTTTTAATTTTACTAAAGCCCAACTTATACACTTTTTTAGTGAGGTGAAATTTATATAACACAAAATTAACCATTTGAAGGATAAAGTGCTGTGACATTTTAGCATATTCAAAATGTTGTAAAACCATTACCTCTAGTTAGTTCAGAGATATTTTCATCACTTCCAAAACAAAATCCATACCCAATAAGCAGTCACTCCTCATTCCCTCCTCCCTCAGCCACTGGCAATCAATAATCTGTTTTCTCTTTCTATAGATTTGCATAATTTGGATATTCTATGTATATGGGATTAGACAATATTAACTTTTGTGTCTTTTTTTGTTACTTAGCATGTTTCTCAGATTCATCAGTGTTATAGCATATACTTGTACTTCATTCCTTTTTACAGCTGAATGATAATCCATTGTTTGAGTGTACCACACTTTGTTTATACATTCACCAGTTGAAGGACATTTGGGTTGTTTCCACCTTTTGACGACTGTGAATAGTGCTGTTCTGAACATACATATACATATATTTGTTTGAATACTTGTTTTCAAATCTCTTGGTGTATATCTAGAAGTGGAATTGCTGGGCCTTATGGTAATTCTACATTTAGCTTTTTGAGAAAACACCAAACTGTTTTCCTCAGTGACTACCATTTCACCTTTCCACCAGCAACATGTGAAAGCAATGATTTCTTCATTCCTCAGCATCACTTATTTTCCTTTTTAATTACTATACTATAGCCAAATAAGTGGATATGAAGTGGCATCTCATAGTTTTATTTGCATTTTCTTAATGGTTAATAATGTTGAACATTATTTCATGTGTTTGTTGGTCATTTGTATATCCTTGGAGAATGTCTATTCATGTCCTTTGCTAATTTTTAAATGGGGTTACTTGACTTTTTATTGTTGTTTTAAGAGTTCTTTCTATGTTCTTGAACTAGAATCGTGTCAGATATTTGTATGCAAATATTATCTCCCATTCTGTAAGTTGTCTTTTCTTAATAGTATTCTTTGGTGCACAAAAGTTTTTTATTTCAATGAAGTCTATTTCTTCTTTTGTTACTTGAGATTTTGGTGTCCTATTTAAGAATACATTGCCAAGTATAAGGTCATGAAGATTTACCTACATGTTTTTTTCTAAGAGTTGAATAGTTTTAACTCATATTCAGGTCTTTGATCCATTTTGATTTAATTTTTGTATATGGTGTGAGATAAGGATTCAATTTCATTCTTTTGCATATCCAGTTCTCCCAGTACCATTTGTTGAAGAGACTTTCCCTTCCCCATTGAATGTTTTGGCATCCCTGTCAAAAATCAATTGACAATAGATGTATAGATTTATTTCTGGAATGTAAGTTTATTCCATTGGTCTATATATTTATTCTTATGCCAATTTCACACTGTTTTGATTACTGTAGTTTTGTATTAAATTTTGAAATCAGAAAATGTGAGTCCTCCAACATTGTATTTATTTATTAATATTGTTTTGGCTACAGTGTCCCTGGCACTTCCATATGAATTTTGAGATCTGCTTTTCTATTTCTGAAAAAAAAAAGTCATTGGGATTTTGAGAGGAATTTCGCTGATTCTGTAGATCACCTTGGGGAGTATTGTCATGTTCACAATATTAAGTCTTTCAATCTATGGACACAGAATGTGTTTCTATTTATTGAAGTCTTTTAAAATTTATTTCAGCAATGTTTGGTAGTTTTCAGTGTATTTTTCCTCTGTCTTAGCCTGTTCAAGCTGCTATGCCAGAAGTACCAAGGACTGGGTAGCTTATAAATAACCACCATTTCTCACAGTTCTGGAGGCTAGGAAATCCAATATCATGGTGCAAGCAGATTTGCTGTCTGATGAGACCTGCTTCCTCATAGATGGCTGTCTTTACACTGTGTTCTCACATGGCAGAAGGGGCAAGGCAACTCTCTCAGGCCTCTTTTAGAAATACATTAATCACATTCCTCATGAACTAAAACTAATCACCTCCAAAGGCCCCACCTTCTAATACCATCACCATGGGGAGTTAGGATTTCAACATATGAGTTTTGTGTGTGTTGGGGGGAATACAAATATTCAGACCATAGCAACATCCTTGGTTAAACTTATTGTTAATTATTTTATTCTTCTGATGCTATTTTAAACAAACAGTTTTCTTAGTTTCTGTTTTAGATTGTTCATTGCTAGTGCATAGAAATACTACTGATTTTTGCGTGTTGATGTCATATCTTGCAGCTTTGCTGAATTCACTTATTCTAATTTTTTGTGAATTCTCTAGAAATATATATATATATATATATATATATATATATATGTGAATGATAATATCATCTCCAAATGGAGATAGCTTTACCCCTGCCTTTGCACATTAGAGATTTTTCCCTGCCTACTCTGGTTGGAACTACCAGCGCAATTTTAAATAGAAGTGGCGAGAGTGACCATCCTTTCCTTGTTCCTTATTTAAAAGGAAAAGCTTTCAGTCTTATACCACTGACTATGGTGTTAGCTGTGGATCTTTCATAAATATCCTATCATATTGAGGTAGTTACCTTCTATTCCTAGTTAGCAGGGGTTTTTTTAATCATGAAAAGATGTTGGATTTTGTCAAATGTCTCTACTGCATCAATTGAGATGATAATGTTTTTTTCTTTATTAAAGTAGTATATCATGTTGATTCATTTTCATATATTGAACCACACTTGCATTCCTGGGATAAATCACACTTGGTCATGGTATATAATAATTTTAATATGTTGCTGGACTCATTGTATTAGTATTTAGTTGAGGATTTTTGCATCAGTGTTCATGAGATTTTGGTCTATAGTTTTCATTACTTGTAAAGTGTTTGTCTGGCTTTGCTATCAGGGAATTACTGTCCTCATAGAATGACTCAGGAAATATTCCCTGCTTTAAATTTTTTGGAAGAGTTTGAAAAAAATTGGTGTCAATTCTTTAAATTTTGGATTAAATTAACCAGTGAGACCATCTGGTCTTATGATTTTCCTTGTTTGGGAGTTTTTTTTTTTTTTTTTTATTACTTATTCAACCTCTTCAGTTGTTATAGGTTTCTCTTTTCATTTATTTCAAAACAGTTTTTTCTCTTGGAACTTCTTTGACCTATTTGTTATTTAGAAATGTGTTGCATAACTTCTAAGTATTTGGGGACTTTCCAGGTATAGTCCTCTTATTGATTTCTAGCTTATTGCATTGTGGTTTGAGAACATACTTTTATGATTTCTATTGTTTTAAATGTTAAGGCATTTTCTGAAACTAACACAACATTGTAAACCAACTATATTCAATAAGAAATTTAAAAAATTTATAAAATGTTAAGGTGTTTTTATGGCCTCTGATATGGTCTATTTTTGTGAATGTGTCATATGAGCTTGAGAGGAGTATGTATTCCGCTGTTGTTGGATGGGGTGTTTTATAAATGTCAATTAGATCAAGTTGATTTGTGGTGCTGTTGAGGTCAAATATACCCTTACTATTTGTTGCTTGCTTGGTCTATCAATTACTAAAGAGTTGAAGTCTCCAAAAAGTGAAATAGTGGCTTTTTCTCTTTTCTTCCTTGTGATTGTATATGATCTTGCTTCACATGTGTTAATGTTCTGGTGTTAGGTGCACACAAATGAGGGATTTTTATGACTTCTTGGAGAAAGGACTTTATCATTATGTAATGACTATCAGTGATAATCTTCCTTGTTCTAAAGTCTTATTTGTCTGAAAATAATATAGCTATCCCAGTTTTCTTTTGATTGGTGTTAGCATGGTATATCTTTCTCCACTCCTTCAATTTTAACCTATCTGCATCTTTGTTTAAATTAGATTTCTTAGCTACTTAATTGGGTTTTTTATGTGTATCTTCCTTTTTTATCTATTCTGATAATTTCTGTTTTTAAATTGGTGTATTCAGGCCATTCACACTTAAACTGAGTACTTAGTTAGAGCAAAAACTACCATGTTTGTAACTGTTTCACATCCATTTAATTTGCTCTTTGTTTATTTTTCTTGCCATCTTTTTCTGCCCTCTGTGGTTTTAATTGACCACTTTAGATGATTCCATTTCTCTCCTCTATTAGCATGTTAATTATACTTAATTTTTTAAACATTTTCAGTGGTTGCCATAGTGTTTACAGTATACATTTGTAGAAATATAAGTTTACTTACAAATAACACTATATAGTTTTCACATGTAGTGCAGAAACCTTATAACAGAATATTCCCAACTCCTCCTTCCCCTCCCTTATTATATGGCTGTCATTCATTTCACCTTTCCATATGCAGTAATCTCTCAATACATTATTGCTATTATTACTTTAGGTAAAGAATTACCATTTAGATCAATTAAGAATAAAAAGTGGGCTTCCCTGGTGGCGCAGTGGTTGAGAATCTGCCTGCCAATGCAGGGGACACGGGTTTGAGCCCTGGTCTGGGAAGATCCCACGTGCCGCGGAGCAACTAGGCCCGTGAGCCACAACTACTGAGGCTGCACGTCTGGAGCCTGTGCTCCGCAACAAGAGAGGCCGTGATAGTGAGAGGCCCGTGCATCGCGATGAAGAGTGGCCCCCGCTTGCCGCAACTAGAGAAAGCCCTTGCACAGAAACGAAGACCCAACACAGCCAAAAATAAATAATAAATAAATTTAAAAAAAAACACAAAAAAAACAAAGGGCCTTAACGTCACTACTGTTATGACCCTAAAGTTTAAAAAAAAAAAAAGAATAAAAAGTAAAATATTTTATTTCACATTCATTTATTCCCTCTCCGATGCTCTTCCTTTCTCTATGTAAATCCAAATTTCTGAACTATATATATATCCTCTTCTATCTTTCTGGAGAATTTCTTTTAATGTTTCTTGCACAGCAAGAATGTATTCCTACTGGCAATGTCTTCCTTCAGAGGGGTTGTGTGTGTGTGTGTGTGTGTGTATGTGTGTGTGTGAAGTCTTTATTTCTCCTTCACTTCTGAAGGAAATTTTGCTGGATATAGAATTCTATATTAATGGGACTTTCATTTCAACACTTTAAATATTTTCTCCACTCTTTGTTGCATGGCTTCTGATGAGAAATCTGCTGTAATTCATGTTCTTGTTCTTGTATAGTTAATGTGGCACCCCCACCCATTGTGGCTTCTTTCAAGATTTTCTTTCTGTCTTTTTTTTTAAGTTTGAATGAGATATCCCTAGTTGTAAATTTTTTTTTTTTTTTTTTGGTTTTCAACCTGCTTGGTGTTCTCTGAGTTTCCTGGATCTAAGGTTTGATGTCTGTCATTAATTTTGGAAAATTCTTAGCCATTATTTTTTCAAATATTTCTTGTGGTCCATTATTTCTTCCTTCTTTCTCCTTTTATTCAAATTACGCATATGTTACACATTTTCAATTGTCCCACAGTAATTGAATATTCTGTTATTTATTTTCATTCTGTCTTCTCTTTGCACTTCAGTTTAGAAAGTTTCTATTGACAAATCTTTAAGCTTACTGATTGGTTCCTCTGTTGTCCATTCTATTCATGAGCCCAACAAAGACATTCTTCATTTTTGTTACTGTGGTTTTGATTTCTACTATTTCCTTTTGATACTTTCTTAGAGTTCCCATTTCTCTTCTTACATTACTTATCTAATCTTGCATATTGTTTTGTTCTTCCACTAGAGCCCCTAACAAGTTAATCATAATTATTTTAAATTATCTGTCTGATGATTCAAAAAAGTGTTTCATATAAGAGTCTGGGACTTGCTCTTTTTGTTTCTGTAAACTGGTGGGGTTTTTTTTCCCTTGCCTTTCACATGCCTTATATTTTTGGTGAAAGCCAGATGTGATGCATTGGGTAATAGGAACTGAGGCAAAGGACCTTTTGTGTGAGGTTCTATGTCAAGCTGGCTAGGAGTTTGGCTATGTTTAATGTTTTCTCTAGTTGTAAGTGCCAGAGGTCTTAAATTCCTCTAGAGTCCTTGTTTTTCTCTCTCGTCTAGTCTTTGGGTCTCTGCACGAATCCCTCTTTAAACAGGGTCTGTGGCTTTCAGTTCTTTCCATTTTAACCCACTGTTATTATACTAGAGTCCTGTAAATATGTTGGTAAGGTGTGAAGGAGGGGAATCATTCTATAAGTTTAGTATCAAATATCAGTCTTTTAGTGGGCTGGAGTTCTTCGAAGGTGACCTTTTGAAGTATTTCTTAGCCATTTTTTTCTCCCCTTATGTAAGACAGGAAGGCTCCAGGGGGCTGGAATTAGCTAACTGCTCTTCCCATGGGTCAGATAAGGCTCTGATAAAGATTTTTTCCTTGGAGAGTTGGCCTTTTTTATGTAGAACACTCTTGGTATATTTCAAAATGGTTACTTTTCCCCTGCCTTTGCCTGAAATGTGAGGGGATTTTTCTTGGACCCAGAACCCAGTGGAACCCAGTGGAATGCCTACAAATAAAACCCACAGAATGTAGGGGCACCCTTAGGACTGAGCCCTGAGAAGTTTCTCACTATCAAGTTAGTCTACACTCAGCCTTCAGCTATTTCTCAAAATTACCACCTTAGTTTTCCCACAGATTATGACTCTAGCAGCCTCTTTTCCAGGTTGACTGATCTCTGTATTTGCCTATTGCTCAAATTTTTGGATGGCAGTTTTTCCTGTGACTTCGGTTCTCTGATGGGTCCAAGGAAAGTAGTTTATTTTAAGCTTGTTCAGCTTTTTTCTTGCTGTAAGAATTAGAATGAAGATTTCTTAGCTCTACATGACAGAGCTGAAACTGACCTTCATCACTTTTTTACTGTAAAACATTACCATTTGATCTGGAAAGTGAAGTCTAAATTTTTCTTCTACCACATATGTGAATGTTTTTATATCTTGTTTTCTCAGGTATATAACTTATGTGCACTTCAGACATCTCAAATTGCTTTGATCTTGTCTTTCTCTCAAATCTGCCTGATTTCCTCAGGTCTTTTAACTGTATCAGCGAATCTCTTTGTAGCAGAATATACTGTAATTCTTGATGTACCTAATATAGCTTTTATTTTTGATAGTTAATTGTTTTCTTCATGTTTACCATGAAAAATGGATGATCACTTTTCATGCATTTCTGTTTTTTTACATCACTACTCTGACTTATATATATATATATATATATATATATATGTGTGTGTGTGTGTGTGTATATATACACACACATATATATTTACCTATTAGTGTCCATGTTCTGTTTAATGACAAAGTATTTTTATATAAATATTCTTCATATGCTCAGTTTACTCATGTAGTTCTTTTTTTGAAGTATATTTTTTTATGTACTCTTGTTTACTATGTTCCTTTCCTTAATTCCTCTCATTCCCTTTTTATTTATTTATTTATTTACTATTCCATTGTAAAGATTTGTTAAAATTTGTTTATCTGTTGATGATCCCTTATTTTGTTTCCCGTTTTTGACTGTTATGAATAAATCTGCTATGAACATCTGTAGACAAGTCAGTGTGGACATACACTTTCATTTCTCGTAGGTAAATACCTAGGAGTAGAATTCTCCATCATATAGTAAGTATATGCTTAACTCTAAAGGAACTGCCAAACTGCTTTCAAAAATTGTTGTATCCTTTTACACTGCTATCAGTAATGCATGAGAGTTCCATATCCTTGCCAATACTTGTTATTTTCAGTCTTTTAAATGTTAGCCGTTTGAGTGAAAGTGCATTGGTATCATATTGTGGCATTAATTTGCATTTCCCTCTTTATGAATGATGGTGAGCATCTTTTAATGAGCTTATTTATCATTTATATGACTCTTTTGTGAAGTATCTGTTCAAACTGTTTGCCAATTTCCAATTTGACTGTTTGTCACCTTATTGACTTATAAAAGTTCTTCATATATTTTTGATCTGAGTCCTCTGCCAAATATATGAATTCCTGGAGTAACCCTTTTTCTGAAGTTTATTTTTCACATACTATTGTTTACTTAAGTGTTCCTTTTCTTACATCATTTACTTCCTACCATGATCAAGATAAAAATGGGGAAGGGCAAGAGCAGTGAACAAAGTTAGCCAGAACTCCAATTTGAGTATGTTGTCATAGATTTTTGTATGCTGTCTTATAGTTAATTGTGTATCCATCCCCCTAACTAAATTGAGTTTCTTGAGAGTAAGTTTGATAAATTTTTTTAAAAATGTCTTCAGGCAGACCTCCTCCTGGCATCACTTTCTTACCAGTTGGTAGAAGAAAGCAGTTCACTCACCAGAAGTCATTAAGCAATTAGAACTTGGACTTCAAATCCCATAGTTTAAGATGATTTGTGCCATAAAACAACTTCTACCATATGAATTTTTTTAACATCTTTATTGGAGTATAATTGCTTTACAATGGTGTGTTTGTTAGTTTCTGCTTTATAACAAAGTGAATCAGTTATACATATACATATATCCCCATATCTCTTCCCTCTTGCGTCTCCCTCCCTCCCACCCTCCCTATCCCACCCTTCTAGGTGGTCACAAAGCACCGAGCTGATCTCCCTGTGCTATGCGGCTGCTTCCCACTAGCTATCTATTTTACATTTGGTAGTGTATATATGTCCATGCCACTCTCTCACTTCGTCCCAGCTTACCCTTCCCCCTCCCGATATCCTCGAGTCCATTCTCCAGTAGGTCTGTGTCTTTATTTCCATCTTGCCCCTAGGTTCTTCATGACCTTTTTTTTTTTTTTAGATTCCACATATATGTGTTAGCATGTGGTATTTGTTTTTCTCTTTCTGACTTACTTCACTCTGTAGGACAGACTCTAACTCCATCCACCTCACTACAAATAACTCCATTTCGTTTCTTTTTATGGCTGAGTAATATTCCACTGTATATATGTGCCACATCTTCTTCATCCATTCATCTGTCGATAGACACTTAGGTTGCTTCCATGTCCTGGCTATTGTAAATAGAGCTGCAATGAACACTGTGGTACATGACACTTTTTGAATTATGGTTTTCTCAGGGTATATGCCCAGTAGTGGGATTGCTGGGTCGTATGGTAGTTCTATTTGTAGTTTTTTAAGGAACCTCCATACTGTTCTCCATAGTGGCTGTATCAATTTACATTCCCACCAACAGTGCAAGAGGGTTCCCTTTTCTCCACACCCTCTCCAGCATTTATTATTTCTATATTTTTTGATGATGGCCATTCTGACCGGTGTGAGATGATATCTCATTGTAGTTTTGATTTGCATTTCTCTAATGATTAATGATGTTGAGCATTCTTTCATGTGTTTGTTGGCAATCTGTATATCTTCTTTGGAGAAATGTCTGTTTAGGGCTTCTGTCCATTTTTGGATTGGGCTGTTTTTTTTTTTTTATAATTTTTATTTTTATTTATTTATGGCTGTGTTGGGTCTTCATTTCTGTGCGAGGGCTTTCTCTAGTTGTGGCAAGCGGGGGCCACTCTTCATCGCAGTGCGCGGGCCTCTCACTATCGCGGCCTCTCTTGTTGCGGAGCACAGGCTCCAGACACGCAGGCTCAGCAACTGCGGCTCACGGGCCCAGTTGCTCTGCGGCATGTGGGATCCTCCCAGACCAGGGCACGAACCCGTGTCTCCTGCATTGGCAGGCAGATTCTCAACCACTGCGCCACCAGGGAAGCCCCTGGGCTGTTTTTTTGATATTGAGCTGCATGAGCTGCTTGTAAATTTTGGAGATTAATCCTTTGTCAGTTGCTTCATTTGCAAATATTTTCTCGCATTCTGAGGGTTGTCTTTTCGTCTTGTTTATGGTTTCCTTTGCTGTGCAAAAGCTTTGAAGTTTCATTAGGTCCCATTTGTTTGTTTTTGTTTTTATTTCCATATCTCTAGGAGGTGGGTCAAAAAGGATCTTGCTGTGATTTATGTCATGGAGTGTTCTGCCTATGTTTTCCTCTAAGAGTTTAATAGTGTCTGGCCTTACATTTAGGTCTTTAATCCATTTTGAGTTTATTTCTGTGTATGGTGTTAGGGAGTGTTCTAATTTCATTCTTTTACATGTAGCTGTCCAGTTTTCCCAGCACCACTTATTGAAGAGGCTGCCTTTTCTCCACTGTATAGTCTTGCCTCCTTTATCAAAGATAAGGTGACCATGGCTGTCTATCATACCTGCAAAAATGTTGGGTAACAGAAATTGGCTTAAAAAAAGCCATATTTTCAAGGAGACCCTTGGCCACCTCTTATGGGAAACCTCTCAACATCAATTATTGTGATTTAAAAAATCCTTCTAGCTTTCTGCATATCACTAAACAAGGTATTTAAATTTGATATTGTATTCAAAGAATCTAGTAGACATTTCAATATATAATGATAATGGTGGTGATGGTGATAATAAATGTTACCAATTGAACTATTTATATTTATACCATCTGATTAGAGAAAAGAGATTCTAGAACTCAATTGGATATGTTAAACTTAGTGGTAATGTAAACTATATTTATAGCATTTATAGTTATTAAACTATATTTAACAACTCACGTGTAGTCAATTTGCTTCTCTGAAATGTCAAAGACAATTTTTTCAAATAGCTATTAAATTGATATATACATAAGAAAGGAATTTGCTTTTGAACCCACAACTTTGTAAGTAAGTGTTCTGAAAATTACTCTTCGTCCCAATAATAACAACAATCCACTGCAAATTATGGCCCAATATCACCCAAAACTGCAAAGCTAGAGAACGTAATGGAATGGGAAGAGGGTTGAGATATCTGTTTGTGACAAAAGTAAATGCTTTAGCACTACAATAGCAATTGGAACATTTCTTAAAAGCTAGTAAATATGAACTGGCTATTGCTTTCTACACTGTGCCAACTGTCAAAATAACATGATTTCCAGGAGAAATAGGCTGGTAGAACTGAATAGGCTTCTTGCAGGCCATTGCGCCTGTATTGTATTACAAGGACTGATATCATGTTGCCTTCCAAATATTCTCATCTAAACAGTTACAAAGAAACTCAGCAATTTCTTCCACACCTAATTCAAGACATACCAAGAGGGAAAGTATTTAAATTATCTCAGTGAGACTTTGCATATCCTCTGTGATACTTCACCCACACCCTTCCTCCATGCCTCAAACACTAAACATGATTTTGAAAACAAGCTAAATAAAGAATATTATTTTAGTGCAAAGTAAGCTGGATTAAAAGGCAGACCAGAGTTAATCAATTTGTTCCCCAAATCATATGATTACAAATAGTTATATGTAACTGTGTGGACCAAAGATCAAGCAGAACGATTGCTTTTTTAGCCTTTTCATTGAGTGTACTGACATTGTAAAGACATAGCCTCAATGGAAGTCTTTTGTTTGTTTTCTAACACCAGAGTCTAATATATGGTATGTAGTCAACAAATTACAGCTATTGCTATTAATAAAGTGACATTTAAGAGATTTATGGTAGCCATCTGTATAAATCCCAAAGCTTCATTTATCCTAGTCTCCAGTCCAGATCTTAGAAAGACTCCATTTAATCATTCAAAAGAAACTTTCTTAATGCCTCATATGTGCTAGAAAATGAACTGGGCGCTGGGGAAGAAATAATGATATAATTTGTCCATTCAAGGAAATCAGTCTATTATAATCTCCCATTCACTTTTCTAAGAACAATACTAGGGTCAAACATTATGCTATGAGGACAGTAGGTGGGGGTCATGAGAAAGAACGGGAGGTTTTCTAGAGGAGGTAATAGGGATATGATGAGGAGTTTAATATAGAAGAAAATGATCATATTTGTGTTTTAGGAAGATTACTCCATTAGCACTATGGGGTATGAATTGGTGAGGGTTATACTACAGGCAGGAATGGGTATTGCAAAGCTTCAGAAAAGAGATGGTGTTGACCTGGTCTAAAGAACTGTCTCTGGGAATGTATATAAAGGGATAAAAAAAGAAAAAATACTCAGGAGGCAGAATTAAAGGATTTTAATTAATTGGATGCACAGAATTTGGGAGTGACTTCTTAGTTTCTGACATGTGGACTTCAGAAATTTTACCCTGAGCTAGTCCTATATCACATCTAATCCAAGATTATTTCTTTGAACAGGGCACACTTGGGAGTCATGGCAAATGTCAGTCTTAATGTAGGGAAAATGCCCATCTTCCTTTATTGACCAATTAAAGAACATTCATAAATAGGTTCAGGTAAATTGAGATCGTTTCCCTTTTGGACGTTGTACAATATAACCTCTTCCATTTTGGTGTATTATAGGTGTCTGCTTATTTGGTCTGATTTTTATTTGTCTGGAATTTACTTTAGCTTCTAGGAGGATTAATTTTTCCAATGTTTTGAAATTTGATGCTCAAGGCTCCCCCCTTCCCACCTCCATATATAATTAAGAAATTTGGGATCAGAAGGATGTGTTAATAATTTGTTAGAAAAGGGCCCTTTCACCATCCTGCCTATTAGCACTCACTTAATTTCCTGTTTTATTCTTGGAATAATTACATCTCTAATGGAAGCATAATGGAGGGAAGCATGAAGAAATATACATTGCAGAGGAGATAAAATACATTTAATAATATTAGCTCTTTCTCTAGTAAAGATGCCATTAGTGCTACCGATGCAGCTTCAGGTAAATTTTTTCAAAAAATAGAATATTTTATAGTATTAAGTGTACATCAGAGTCTGGGCTTAATATATGACAAAACATATGCACTGCTCACTGCTCAGTGAAAACTTACGGGGCCTCTTTGTATCACTAAAGGACAAGTCATGATTATGAGCTTAAATTAGTAGTGCTTGTTAATTAGTGGCATTTCTAAAACAAACAGTGAAAATGCTGAGTATAGAAAAAATTGTGAACAGCAGCCTTGGGGGAGACTCAGTTTATGGGAGGATGGTTATAGCAAAGCAGAGCAATCAACTTCAAGCTGGGAGAGAAATGGAATTCCTAGGTGTGATAGAAAGGTTGTCATGGTCTCTATTGGAATGCCACAAAAAAATCTCTATCCCTTCAAAGGACCATTCCAGTCTGGATATTCTTTGTATCTAAAGTTCTAGAACGGGACAAACTTTAGAAATAAAGCTGACACATTTCAACATTTTGTCAGGCCTTATAACTACCCCATGACATGTGGAATATCTGTACCCCAGTTTTATAGATGAGAAAACAAAAATGAAAAACAGGTTAAATCCAAGGTCTTACAGCTAGTAACTATTATAATAAGGTTGTTTGACTTCCAAGTCTGTGTTCTTAAACACTACACCACACTGCATAAAATGCCAGGGAGAAATTTTATATTTACGTCAGCATTTAGGAGTGATCCTCTCATTTTTAAACATGATATGAGGAAAAGGGGAGAGAGGTGATTTCACTCTCAATTACGTTTCAGTGGTCTAAACTGAGGCATTTGTTAATCCACTCAATAAGCAACTTTTGGATGCTACTCTGTACCAGTTGCAGGGGGAAATTTGAGAAGACAAATTTTTATAAAGCATACCATTTATCAGGTAAGATGAGATAGGACTTATCATTTTCTACCTTTTACTCTAGTCTTATTCTCCCTTTCTGATGTACATAGATTAAGGGTTGAAGAGGATCTGAACATGTGGCAAAGAGACTTTGGGTATGGTATTGCAGAGAACACAGCCAGAGGAAAGTTTTTAAAAGCCTGAAACAGTAAAGTGTATAGAGTGCAGTGGAAGTATTAGTAATAGTGAACATTTTGGTTTGTATGACATATGAGATTTAAAGGTGGGCCATATGGAGTGAAATATAAACTATCTGAAGCAACTTTGCCAGAGTTCTGGAAAACAAAGTTTTACTGCCACCAGGTAAATGCCCAATCAAGAAAAAGCCATCTTTAAAATGGAAAGAAATTTTGTGACATTTTCACTTGCCCTTTCCCCACCCCCTCCCTGGCATGGCAGTGATTTTGGTCCTGAAGCTCCACCAGCCTGGTTCTCCATTCCCTCCCTAGAACTGAGCCAGCAAAGCAGACTTAACTTGCAAATTATTCTGTGTATCTATTCTAGCCTATCTGAGGGATACCTGAAAGATTGATGTGAAGTGCTTGACTCTGTTTTGCCTACCTCAGAACTTAGACAGGAAAAGCAGTGAGCACTCCCCACGAAAACTTCAAGGTGAACTATAGGCCTCCGGATGCTTGGAACAAGCATATAATCCAAGGGATTATTGGTGAATACATAATACAGACCATTCAAGGCATGGAGGAGAAGCTGGGGTGAGACTCTTTGGGAAATTAGAACAATCAAAAGCAGCAGTGTACAACAGGAAACTGAGAAAGCCACATACATGCTCAGATACTACACACACTCAGAAAAGACCTGAGAAGGCCTTAAGCTTTCACCTTGTGCGGATCCATAGGCCCAGAGCAAGTCTAACTAAGTGCTAAAAGAGTGCACCAGCACAAAGCCAATCTACAAAGACTGGAAGAGGTTGTTTCTTCTTCTTTTTGTTTGTCTCCTTACTTTTTTGTTTTAAATTGTGATGTATTATTTGTTTAATCTCCTGCCATTCAAGGAAATTTCTGTTAAAAGATTAGCTGAATAGGAGCTAAAGGAAGAGACTTCAGAGATCACATACAACAAGAAATAGTTTTGCAAAATAGTTTGGAAAAGTCACAAAACAAATGAACTACTACTGCTTTCAACAATCAAAACAAAACAGTAAATGCTGGGGAAGGGGGGGATTTGATTTCCAGAGTTATCCATTAAAATAATCAAATATCCAATTTTCAACAAAAATCATAAGCCATACAGAGAAATAAGAAAATATGGCTCAATTAAAGGAACAAAATAAATGGACAGAAGTCATCCCATTTCAGCCACTCCTCAATATTTATTTTTTGAATGAATAAATGACTTGAGTAGATAAAATAAGAAATTAAAATCAATAATAAATAACTAGCTATGATGACCACCATACCACAAACACAACACATGGAAATTTGGAAACCAGAGAAAAACGGATGGTTTTTGTTGGAAAGTGTATTTTATTAAAACTTATCAACTGAAGAAGCTTTTCACACCTTTCAATTGTATCTATATTAACCAGTCTGTTATGGTTTTCTAAGAGCTAACACATTGCCCTTTTAACACTTTAAGTGCCAACAGATTCCATGAGTGAATTCTGTCAAACTTTTAAGAGGCAGAAAAATCCCAATGCAATTAAACTTTAATAGAACAGAGAAAAATAAGAAAAGCATCCAAATTATATTTTCATTTTTATTCATATCTATAAAATATAGAATTAAAAGGAGAGACTAATTTGCAATATGCATATTGATGCAGAAATCATGAATAAAAGCAAATATAATTCAAAAATTGTAGTAAAGTAATAATTCACCAAAACCAAGTGATTCTCTGCATTATAGTGATATAAAAATGGCTCAATGTTGGAAAATAGATTAATATAATTCACCACGTTAAGGATAAAGAATGGAAAAGCACACTTATTTCAGTAAATTTTAAAGAGTCATTCAATAAGAGCTAAACTTCATTCATGAGTAGAATAAAAAAAAGAGAAAGAGAGGAAGGAAGGCAGGCACAAAGGAGGCAGGCAAGCAGGTAAAAGGAAGAATATCTCTAGTAAATAGTAAAATAGTAATAGATATATATTTTGATTATATATTTGTACTTATATATACACATATATATGTAGACGTAAATAATACATAGTTATATACATATGTATATATCATACTTAATGGTGAAGGACTAGAATTGCTTTGCACTAAAGACCAGAATTAGGCAGGAGGACTATTAACATTATTATTACACTCATCCCTCAGTATCCAGGAGGGATTAGCTCCAGGACCCCTGCAGACACCAAAACCCACGGATGTGCAAGTCCCTTATATAAAATGGCATAATATTTGCATATAACCTAAGCACATCCTCCTGTGTACATTAAATCACACATGAATTTAATGAATTGAATGTTATGTAAATAGTTGTAAATACAATGTAAATGCTATGTAAATAGATGCCAGTATGGGGCAAATTCAAGTTTTGCTTCTTGAAACTTTCTGGAATTTTTAAAAAATATTTTTGATCCATGGTTGGTTGAATCCACAGATGCGGAACCTACAGATACAGAGGGCCAACTATACTTAAATGTTTCCTGGAACTTTGGTTAATTATTCAAGAAAAGAAATAAGTGACACAAATGTAATAAGAGATCAGATATGACAATCTATAATTTTGTAATTGTGTTCTTGGGCTACACAACTATTATGGACTGAATTGTGTTCCCTCAAAACTCATATATTCAAGCCCTAACTCCCACCCCATATGACTGTATTTGGGCACTGTGACTTTAAAGATGTAATTAAGGTTAAATGAGGTCAGAAGGGTGGGGTCCTAATCCAACCTGACTGATGTCTTTATAAGAAAAGGAAGAGAAACCAGGATAAGGGTGAGGTTTAGGATGTATAAGTTTAGGCATTTTGCCAAATTTGTAGATTTCTGTATTTTATCAAATTTATCAAACTTTTAAAAGATTTTTTCAAAAATTCTTTCTGCCCCTTGGTCTCTCTCCTCTCCCTCTTGGACTCCCATAATTTGAATATTAGTAAGTTTGATGGTGTCCCACAGGTCTGACAGAGTGGTACATTTGTTACAACTGATGAACATACATTGAAACCTGATAATCACCCAAAGTTAACCTTAGGAACCTCTATTGGTGGTGTACATTCTATGGGTTTAGATAAATGTATAATGGCATGTATTGACCATTATAGTATCATACAAGGTAGTTTCACTGCTCTAAGAACCTTCTGTGCTCCACCTGTTTAACCATCACAACCCCTTAACCCATGGCAATAATGGATCTTTTTACTGTCTCCATATTTCTGCCTTTTCCAGAATGTCATATAGTTGGAATGATATAGTATGTAGACTTTTCAGATTTGTTTGTTTCATGTAGTAATACACAGTAAAGGTTCCTCCGTATCTTTTCATGGCTTAAAACCTCATTTTTCTTTAGTGCTGAATAATATTCCATTGTCTAGATGTATGAGAGTTTATTATTCATTCACCTACTGAAGGACATCTTGGTTGCTTCCATGTTTTGACAATCATCAATAAAGCTGCTGTAAACATCCATGTGAAGGTTTCTGTGTAGACATATGTTTTCAACTCCTTTGGGTAAATACCAATGAACATGATTACTGGATTTTATGGTAAAAGTATGTTTAGTTTTGTAAGAAACTACAAAACTGTCTTCAAAGTGACTCTATCATTTTGCATTCCTAGCAGCAGTGAATGAGAATTCCTGTCAGTCCACATCCTTGCCAGAATTTGGTGTCAGCCATCTGGATTTTGTCCATTCTCATAGGTGTGTACTGGTTGTTTTAATTTGTATTTCCATGATGACCTATGATGTGGAGCATCTCCACATATGCTTATTTGCCATCTGTATATCTTGTCTGGTGAGGTGTCTTTTAAGATATTTGGCCCATTTTTTTAAATGGGTTGTTTGTTATCTTATCATTGAGCTTTTAGAGGTTTTTTTTATTGTTGTTTATTTTAAATAACAGTCCTTTATCAGATGTATCATTTGCAATTATTTTCTCCTAGTCTGTGGCTTTCTTTCTCATTCTTTTGACTTGTCTTTCACAGAGCAAAAGTTTTTAATTTTAATGATGTCCAGCTTATCAATCATTTCTTTCATAAATCATGCCTTTGGTGTTGTACCTAGAAAAGTCATCAACATACTTATATAGGTTTTATCCTATGTTTTTTTCAGGAGTTTGATATTTTGTTTTCAATTTAAGTGTATGATCCATTTTGATCTAATGTTTGTGAAGGGTGTAAGGTCTCTGTCTGGATTCCTTTTATTACATGTGGATGTACAGCTGTTCCAGCACCATTTCTTGAAAAGGATATCTTTGCTCCACTGCATTGCCTTTGCTATTTCATCAAATGTGTCTATGTCTGGGCTCTCTATTCTGTTCCATTGAACCACTTTTCTATTATTTCACCAATACCACACTGTCTTGATTCCTATAGCTTTATAGTAAGACTTGAGGTTAGGTAGTGTCAGTCTTCCACCTTTGTTATCCTCCTTCAATATTGTGTTTACTATTGTGGGTCTTTTGCTTTTCCATATAAACATTAGAATCAGTTTGTATGTATCCACAAAATAACTTGACTTTGGGATTACGTTGCATACATAGATTAAGTTGGGAAGACCTGACATCTTTACCTTATTGAATCTTCCTATCCATTAAAATGCAGTCTCTCCCCATTATTTTAGTTCTTTGATTCTGTTCATCAGAGACTGGTAGTTTTCCTCATATAGGTATTGTATATATTTTTGTTAGATTTATACTTAAGTATTTCATTTTGGGGGTGCTAATGTAACTCATATTATGTTTTTAATTTCAAATTCCATTTTTCATTGCTGGAATATATGAAAACTAGTTACTTTGGATTATTAACCTGATATCCTGCAAGCTTGCTATAATTGCTAATTAATTCCAGGAGTTTTTTGTTGATTATTTTGAATTTTCTACAAGCTCATGATTTTTTTCAAAGTGATCTTCTCTCATATTTCCAATTTTTCCTCTGCCATGTGTTCTAATTCCCAAGTACTAGCTTCCAATTCATAATTATTTTTTCACCTTTGTCAAGTATACAGCTAGTTCCATTTATTGTCTTTTTTTTTTTAATGACTGTAGAAGGCTGGTGACTCAAGATGGCAGAGTAAGAACACATGGAGCTCACCTCCTCCCACAAACACATCAAAAATACATTTACAGGTGGAACAAGTCTCACTGAAAAATAACTGGAAACTGGCAGAAACACTCCTACACAATCAAGACTGTTGGAAAAATCCATATGTAATTCTGTAGGAAAGGAAGAAAAGCGATCAGGTTGGGACCTGTGCTCCTGGGATGGGACTCAGAGGAAAAGAGAGGCTACATGGGTGGACAGCCGCCATGAGGAGTGAGCGAGTCAAGCCACAGACTCAGCATTCCATTCCTGGGCTCCTAATGGGGCCGACAAGCCCTGTGGCTGGTTGGAAAACTTCTGGGAAAAATAGAAGGCTGGGAAAGCCAGGGCTCCGCTCATGAGGAGCCCGCACACCCTGGCTCGCCATGTGGCAAGGTGGAGAGAGCAGCTGCCAGGTTCCCCCCAAGCATCTCACCATGTGCCCTAGCCCAAGCTGAGTGAATGCTCCAGCCCCGACTCATTCCACACCACAATATAGCACTGGATCTGGGTCAGCCATAACCTGGAAAAAGAGTCACAGAGGAATGCAAAGGTGACTGGTTCCGAGGTAGAGTCCAAGTGGGGTGGTGGTGGCCATTGTTGGTACTTAATCAAGCAGGACTTCAGAAGCTGCTCAGAACTCTGACAGTGGTCAGTCCACCACAGCACACCCCTCAATGCATGAAGAGAAACCACAAGGGCCCCGCCTGTCCTGTGGAGTGAATCCACAACAGGGCAGAAGCAACAGAGGCTGAGGACAGTGATCAGCTGTGAGAGACAAATGAAACTTGAAAGCTTTTGCACAGCAAAGGAAACCATAAACAAGGCGAAAAGACAACCCTCAGAATGGGAGAAAATATTTGCAAATGAAGCAACTGACAAAGGATTCATCTCCAAAATTTACAAGCAGCTCATGCAGCTCAATATCAAAAAAACAAACAACCCAATCCAAAAATGGACAGAATGCCTAAATAGACATTTCTCCAAAGATATACAGATTGCCAACAAACACATGAGAGGATGCTCAACATCACTAATCATTAGAGAAATCAAAACTACAATGAGGTATCACCTCACACCAGTCAGAATGGGCATCATCAGAAAATCTACAAACAACAAATGCTGGAGAGGGTGTGGAGAAAAGGGAACACTCTTGCACTGTTGGTGGGAATGTAAATTGATACAGCAACTATGGAGAACAGTATGGAGGTTCCTTAAAAAACTAAAAACAGAGCTACCATACAACCCCTCAATCCCACTACTGGGCATATACCCTGAGAAAACCATAATTCAAAAAGAGTCATGTACCACAATGTTCATTGCAGCTCTATTTACAATAGCCAGGACATGGAAACAACCTGCGTGTCCATCAACAGATGAATGGATAAAGAAGATGTGGCACATATATACAATGGAATATTACTCAGCCATAAAAAGAAACGAAATTGAGTTATTTGTAGTGAGGTGGATGGACCTAGAGTCTGTCATACAGAGTGAAGTAAGTCAGAAAGAGAAAAACAAATACCGTATGCTAACACATATATGTGGAATCTAAAAATAAAAAACAAAAACATGGTCATGAAGAACCTAGGGGCAGGACAGGAATAAAGATGCAGACGTAGAGAATGGAGTTGAGGACACGGGGAGGGGGAAGGGTAAGCTGGGACGAAGTGAGAGAGTGGCATGGACATATATACACTACCAAATGTAAAATAGATAGCTAGTGGGAAGCAGCTGCATAGCACAGGGAGATCAGTTTGGTGCTTTGTGACCACCTAGAGGGGTGGGATAGGGAGGGTGGGAGGGAGATGTAAGAGGGAGGGGATATGGGGATATATGTATACATATAGCTGATTCACTTTGTTATACAGCAGAAACTAACACAACAATGTAAAGCAATTATACTCCAATAAAGATGTTAAAAAATAAATGAATAAATAAAAACAATCTACCACATAAAGAGTTCAAAACATTGGTAATAGAAACGTTAACTGAATGAGGAAACAGCATTGATGTACACAGTGAACATTTTAACAAGGAACTAGAAAATATGAAAAAGACCCAATCAGAAATGAAGAAATCAATAGCTGAAATGAGAAACACGCTAGAAGGAATGAGTAGCAGACTAAGTAATACAGAAAAATGCATAAGTGATTTGGAAGAGAGAACAATGGAAATCATCCAATTAGAAGGGCAGAAAGAAAAACAAGTTTTAAAAAATGAAAGCAATTTAAGAGATCTCTGATATAACATTAAGTGTTCCAACATTCACGTTATAGGGTTTCCAGAAGAAGAGGGAGAAGGGTATTGAAAATGTTTTTGAAGAAATCATGGCTGACTACTTTCCAAACCTAAAGAAGGAAACAGATATGTAGGTACAGGAAGCACAGAGGGTCCCAAATAAGCTGAACGAACCCAAACAGACCCACACCAAGACATATCATAATTAAAAGGAAAAAGTAAAAATAAAGAGAATTCTAAAGGCTGCAAAAGAAAAACAAGAAATAAGAAAAATCTCAAATAAACAACCTAACCTTCAATCTGAAGGAATTAGAAAGGAAAGAAAAAATAAAGCCCAAAGTCAGCAAAAGGAAAGAAATAATAAAGTTCAGAAAGGAAATAAATAAAATAGAGATTAAAAAAAAACACACAACAGAAAAGATCAAAGAAACCAAGATTGGGTTTTTTTAAAAAGATAAACAAAATTGAAAATCCTTTAGCCGGGCTCACCAAGAAGTAAAGAGACAGGACACAAATTTTAAAAAAAGAAAGAAAGAAAAAAGGAGAAATAACAATCCATGACACAGATATACAAAAAAATAATAAGAGAATACTATGAACAGTTACACGCCAACAAATCTGACAACATAGAAAAAATGGACAAATTTCAAGAAGCATACAACCTGCAAAACCCAGATCAAGAAGAAACAGACAATTTGAACAGACTGATCACTAGTAACAATGAAAATGAATTTGCAACTTAAAAAGAAAAACTACCAGCAAACAAAATTCCAGGACTGGACAGCTTCACATAGGAATTCTGCAAAATATTTAAAAAAGAACGAATACCTATCCTTCTCAAACTATTCTAAAAAATTGAAGAGGACAGAACACTGCCAAATTCATTCTACAAAGCCAACATTACCTTGATACCAAAACCAGACAAAGACACCACAAAAAAGGAAATTACAGGCCAATAGCTTTGATGAATATACATGTAAAAATCCTCAACAAAATATTAGCAAAACAAATCCAACAATATATAAAAAGATCATACACCCTGATCAAGTGGGATTTATTCCAGGGACACAAGGATGGTTCAACATTCACAAATTAATGTGATACACCATATTAACAAAAGGAATGATAAATTCACTTGATCATCTCAATAGATGCAGAAAAAGCATGTGACAAAATTCAACATCTATTCATGATAAAAACCTCTCATCAAAGTGGGTATAGAGAGAAAATATCTCAACATAATAAAGGCCTTTTATGACAAACCCACAGCTAACATCATTCTCAATGGTGAAAAGCTGAAAGCCTTTCCTCTAAATTTAGGAACAAGACAAAGATGCCTACTCTTGTCACTTCTATTTAGCATAGTATTTGAAGTCCTAGCCACAACAATTAGAAAAGAAAAAGAAATAAAAGGAATCCAAATTGGAAGGAAAAAAGGAAAACTGTCACTATTTGCAGATTACATATACTTTATATAGAAAAAACAAAACTCTCCACTCAGAAACTATTAGAAGTAATACATGAATTAAGCAAAGTTACAGGATTAAAGTTACAACATTAATATACAGAAAGCTGTTGTTTTCTATAATAGTTAATCACTATCAGAAACAGAAAGTTTAAAAAATCCCATTTAAAATCTCATAACAAAATAAAATATATAGGAATAAAGTAAACCAAGGAAGTGAAAGAACTATACTCTGAAAACTATAAAACACTGATGAAGGAAACTGAAGATGATACAAAGGAAGAAAATATATCTCATGCTCTTGGATTGGAAAAAATAATGTAGTTAAAATGGCTGGAGAGGGTGTGGAGAAAAGGGAACCCTCTTGCACTGTTGGTGGGAATGTAAATTGATTCAGCTACTATGGAGAACAGTATGGAGGTTCCTTAAAAAACTAAAAATAGAACTACCACACGACCCAGCAATCCCACTACTGGGCATATACCCTGAGAAAACCATAACTCAAAAAGAGTCATGTACCAAAATGTTCATTGCAACTCTATTTACAATAGCCAGGACATGGAAGCAACCTAAGTGTCCATCAACAGATGAATGGATAAAGAAGATGTGGCACATATATACAATGGAATATTACTCAGCCATAAAAAGAAACGAAATTGAGTTATTTGTAGTGAGGTGGATGGACCTAGAGTCTGTCATACAGAGTGAAGTAAGTCAGAAAGAGAAAAACAAATACCATATGCTAACACATATATATGGAATCTCAGAAAAAAAAAGGCCATACTACCCAAAGCAATCCATAGATTTAATGCAATCCATAGATTTAACGCAATCCCTATCAAAACACCCATGACGTTTTTCACAGAACTAGGACAAATAATTGTAAAATTCATATGGATTCAAAAAAGATGCTGAATTGCCCAAGGAATTTTGAGAAAAAAGAACAAAGCTGAAGGTATCACCTGCCCAGACTTCAGACTATACTACAAAGCTATAGTAATCAAAACAGCTTGTTATTAGCACAAAAACGGACACCTAGATCAATGGAACCGAATAGAGTCCAGAAATAAACCCACATACCTATGGTCACTTAATCTGCAACAAAGGAGGCAAGAGTATACAATGGAGAAAAGATAGTCTCTTCAACAAGTGGTGCTGGGAAAACTGGACAGCCACACGTAAAAGAATGAAATGAGAACACTCCCTCACACCATACCCAAAAATAAATTCAAAATTGTTTAAAGACCTAAATGTTAAGACCTGAAACTATAAAACTCCTAGAAGAGAACATAGGCAGAACACTCTTTGATATAAACTGTAACAATATTTTCTTGGATCAGTCACCCAAGACAAAAGAAATAAAAGCAAAAATAAATAAATGGGACCTAATTAAACTTATAAGCTTTTTCACAGCAAAGGAAAACACCATCAAAATGAAAAGACAACCTACAGAATGAGAGAAAATATTTGCAAATGATGCAACCAACAAGGGATTAATTTCCAAAATATACAAACAGCTCATACAACTCAATAACAAAAAATCAAACAACCCAATCAAAAAGTGGGCAGAAGACCTAAATAGACACTTCTCCAAAGAAAACATACAGATAGCTAATAGGCACATGAAATGATGCTCAATATCCCTAATTTTCAGAGAAATGCAAACCAAAACAACAATGAGATGTATCATCTCACACCTGTCAAAATGGCTAACATTAAAAAGTCTACAAATAAGAACTGTTGGTGAGGATGTGGGGAAATGGGAACCCTTGTACACTGTTGGTGGGAATTTAAATTGGTGCAGCCACTATGGAAAACAGTATGGAAAGTCCTCAAAAAATGAAAAGTAGTACTACTATGTAATCCAGCAATTCTGCTCCTGGATATATATCCAGAAAATACGAAAACACTAACTCAAAAAGATAATGCACCACAATGATCATAGCAGCACTATTTACAATAGCAATGATATGGAAGCAACCAAAGTGCCTATCAATAGATGAATGTATAAAGAAGATGTGGTATATATACAATGGAATATTAGTCATAAAAAGGAATAAAACTCTGCCGTTTGCAGCAAGGTGGATAGACCTAGAGAATACTATGCTTAGTCAAGTAAGTCAGAGAAAGACAAATACTGTTTGATATCACATATACGTGGAATCTAAGAAAATAATACAAATGAATTAATATGCAAAACAGAAACAGACTCACAAATATAGAAAACAAACAAGTGGTTACCAAAGGGGAGAGGGAATGGGGGAGGGGCCAATTAGGGGTATGGGATTAAGAGATATAAACCAGTATGTACAAACTAGATAAACAACAAGTATATATTGTATAGCACAGTGAATTATAGCCATTATCTTGTAATAAATTTTAATGGAGTATAATCTGCAAAAATTCTGAATCACAATGCTGCACACCTGAAACTAATAATAGTGTAAATCAACTATACTTCAATTAAAAAAATCAAATCAAATTTTAAAAGATTTTTAATTAACATTAAAAAGAAATGACTATATATTTCCTTTATTGAGGTTCCAATTACTTATTTTTTATGTACATCTGTTTATGATTCATAATTGCATGCTTTTATTTAATAACTTAAGTTTTTGTTTTTGTATTTTATTTCCTCCTTTATGTCTCAGATCTGGGAGTTAGCAAACTTTTTTTTTTTTGTGAAGGACCAAATAATAAATATGTGAGGCTTAAAGGGATATGTTCTCTACTGCAAATATTTAACTCTACCTTTATAATGTGAAAGCAATTATATATAATAGGTAAAAAATTTTGGTTATGTCTCAATTAAAACTTTATTTGAAGGCACCAAAATTTGAAATTCATATAAGTGTCACAAAATATTATTTTTATTTTGATTTTTTTTCAAACATTTAAAAATGTACAAATCATCTTTAGTTTGCTGGCTGTATAAAACATATAGTGAGTTATAGTTTAACCCATCTTAGATGATATTAAACATATTACTTGGTATAATTTGAATTTGCTCAATTATTTGAACTTTGTTTTCTGTAAATTTATTTCTCAACTTTTGAGTAGTTGTATTTCTTTCTTAGTGTTATCTGTTCTCCTATATTTTGACATTTTATTTAGAAGGCTCATCTTGAGTGGAATATTTTTTTTCTTTTTCCCTCCCTCAGAGTGGCATCTTACAGTAGTGACTTGGGACTCATGAAGTTATGGTGATACACAAGGTATAACAATTCCAATATGTGTCAAACAGTTTTCATCTGACTTTTCAGATTCTCTTAGCCTCATTTGTCTTCAGGGTCTTTGGCCATTCATTCTAGTCCAAGCTGCCAGTGAGTAACCAACTTCAAATGAGAACTGCCTGAATATTCCTCACCTCATTATGCACTAGATCCTTCATTTTCTTTGCTTAGGATTCTTGACACAGAAACATATTAGCACATGCTCCACCAAAGTGTTGGAATTAAAACCTCAGGGGTAAAACTTTAACCAATAGGAGATAGAAGCTGGCATGTAATTTTTTTCACTTTCTCCCCAAGATGAATTTTCCTAAGAAGCAATTATTTGGTCTCCTGCAAGAAGGTTCTGTATGATTGAGAAACTGGTTGAATTTAGTATCAAGTGGTGGCAGGCTTGGTACCTCACTCTGACACAGATATACCTCTTTTTATTGTGCTTCACTTTATTGAACTTTACAGTTATTGTGTTTTTTACAAATTGAAGGTTTGTGGCTACGCTGTGTCAAGCAAGTCTATTGGCACCATTTTTCCAACAGTGTTTGCTCACTTTGTGGTATCTCCATGTCACATTTTGGAACTCTCACAATATATCAATTTTTTTATGATTATTGTATTTGTTATGGTGATCTGTGATCAGTAACCTTTAATGTTACTACTATGACTTGCTGAAGGCTCAGATAACGGTTAGCAGTTTTTAGCAATAAAATATTTTTAAAATTAAGGTATGTACATTGTTTATTAGACATAATGCTATTACACACTTGATAGACTATAATGTAGTATAAATATAACTTTTATATGCACTGGGAAACCAAAAAATTTGAGTGACTCACTTTATTGCAATATTTTCTTACAGTGGTATAGAACCCAACCTGCAACATCTCCAATTATGCTGCATTGAATTTTACTTTTTTTCTACCTTCTAGTCTTATTTTTCTTTTACTTCTGCTCCTAAGATTGTACTCCCTAATTTAAAAAAATTAGCACTCTGCCTGACGATGTCTTCTGTGGAATCCAGGGTAAGACACAGTCACTAAGCTTGTAGTTGGCTAGTTCAGGTCCTTTTTTCTGTGACTTTTCCTACTTACACCCACCACTCCAGTTATTAAACTTTATAAAAGCTACTGCCCAGTGGCTTTTATAACAGTAACAGAACAACAGTACAGAATTTTTTTCGGGTTCTTTTCATCATAGGGAGAATACCACTTCAGGTCCCTGATTTCACTCAATGAAACTTTCTGTAGTCCTACCAGTAATATTTTTGTCCTCCATGGTAATCGATCTCTGGGCCACTTCTACCTGCTTCCAGTTGCAAAGCTCAGTAGACCATAATTTTAGCCTTAGCTTACAACTGTGTATTTATTTTCAATTTCTGATCTACAGGAATGGTTGGCTTGTTTTTAAGCATAATTTTTGTTTAAAAAATCATCTTTCATTGCTGCATTTACAGATTAGAGAATCTATGACTGTCCTGAAAATATCTTGCTGAATGAAAATTACTAGAGACATCTGTGTGCCCAAAATATTGACAAAGCTTATAATTTTCTCATGATTGATAAGGTAAAGATTCTAATAAATTTATCATTTTGAATAATTTTTAAGTTACAAATTCTCTAAACACAATAAGCTTCTATAATTTTTTGGCTGGATGTCTACAGATAGCTGCCTATCTCTTCCTGAATTCTGACTATTTCTTCATTAAGGACTTATTTTTAAGTTGAAAAGGCTTTGCTGAAGTAAACGTCCCCCACTAATAACTTTATCTCCATGAATGGTTGGCCTGAGTGATGACACGGTGTGGTTTGCTGAATGATGGCTCCCCAAAGATGTCCATATCCTAATCCCCAGGACCTGTGAATAAGTTACCTTACATGGCAAAAGAAACTTTACAGATGTGATGAAGTATCTTGACATGGGGAAGTTATCCTGAATTATCCTGATGGTCTCAATGTGATCACAAGGGTCTTTATAAAAGGGAGGTAGGAAGATTAAAGTCAGAGTAGAAGATGTGATAACAGAATCTAGAGATTGGAGTGACACGAGGGATATACCATAAGCCAAGGAACACGCTATAGAAGATGCAAAAGGCAAGGAAATAGATTCTCCCTTCAGAGCCCTGAAGGCTATGATCTTGGTTGGGAGAATGAATCAGCTCTATCCATACCTTGGTTTTTACCTGTAAGATTCATTTAAGGTATCTGACCTCCAGAACTATAAGAATAAATGTGTGTTGTTTAAAATCATTAAGCTTGTACTAATTTCTTACAGCCACAATAGGAAACTAATACATATGGCTATACTGATGCCATATATTTTCTTCATTCAAAGATCCACAAATCTATAAATTTATCATTTGAAAGTTAGATACAGGATACATAAAAGGGCACCTCAAGACATACCAAGGGTTGCACATTTAAAGGCCATATTTAATATGATAAATGGCAATCAACACTAAGCTTTAGATTTGGTGATACAACAAAAAGCGATGAAGATGGTGGAAGAATGGAGAGTGCATGCCTCTTAAAGGCTATTAGTCAGTCCCAGCCAAACATTGGTATGCACAAATGCAGGCCCAATGTACCAGATCTTATATTTTTCTTGTTCAAAAAAAGCCATTTATGTGGACTGTTATGTGAAATTTCCTGTTTTTAAATGTGTATAAATAAATAAAAATTAAAACACTGTATAGACTCACACAGTATGGACGAAGCAAAACGCATATGTAACCAGCTGTTTTGTTTGCTATGGCCAGTCTGCAATCTCCATATTAGGCCTTGGGAACTCTGGGTCAGGAAAAGATCACGATACTTAACAAGGCCTGCTTTGGGGAAACAAACTATTCTGTCTATCACCACTTTGCAATCAATTTTTTTTCAGTAGATTAAAGATGGGGATGGTGAATTTCAATGTTCAATGATAAAAAACAATCTAATCAGTTACATCATTTTACTAGTTAACAAGTGACTTGTAAAATCCTCAAACTTTTAAAACCACATCCTTTGGTTGAATAGAGTGTGCCAGAGAAAACCACACATTCTGTGTAACCAAGGAGCCACAGACATTTTAGAAAGGCCACGTAGTATTCTGATTCACATAATTCCCCACAGAAAAGAATCCTGTGAAACTTCGGAACACAAGGAACTGAAGAGTAAGCCTCCTGGGGAGGGGGGGGGGAGAGCTAATTGGTGATGGCACCACAGCGGGTGTTCTCCCTCAAGGCCAATGCTGACACTGCTCATACAGTCAGAGACAACCTCATGTGCTCCTTGGCAAGCTTACACAGACTCCTTTCTATAAACAAGCAAGTGTCTACATCTGTAACAAACAAATCCATGCTTTAAAGAGCACTTCACAGCCTAAAGGGCCCTAGTAACAAAGCCAGAATAAAACTTTGTCAAGTTGGTAACACTCATTTTGTGCCAAGTAGGCTTAAAAGCTCAGGTGTGGTCAGATATCAGGAAAGATGAAAATGAGTCAGAGGCGTTAAAAGAGGAATCTTTGCAGCTATTGAGTTTCATAAACAGAAACTAAGAAATACTTTTGACGGTTGAATATTAAGTATTGGATGGTTGCTCTCTGGCAGGGTCGGAAAGTGCAAACTGCCAGCCTAGGGAATCACAGCACATGTTCTTGCCATCTGCTGACAGTCTGAAAGTATGGATATGCTCCATAACTTCCCTCCTTCAAGTGAAAATTACTGAAAATTACTTCAGTATCTATGGCTGAAGCATAGAAAGGACTAGTATTTAAAAGGGGAAGTATTAACACAACAGTGTAAATCAACTATACTTCAATTAAAAAAAATAAATAAATAAAAGAGGAAGTACAAGTTTTTTCCTCATTTTGGTAGGGCCTCATTCACTTGCAATTCATATTTTTCTCACGATAACTTAAGCTCACAGAAGTAAATCCTTTGTGTTCCCCCGGAACTACTAGCTACGATACTGTTGGAAAGAGGCAAATCCTGGAGGTTAATGTTAGAGTCATGGAGTCCTTCATTTGTAACTGTTATTTCTGAGTGAGAGGCTATGGCTGTATTTAAAATGCCCTCAAAATATTATAGAAGTGCTCAACCAAAAGTTACAGGGTAAGGACATTGATTAGGGGATTGATTCAGTCATCTAGCAAACTATATGTAAACCCTGTACTACGTGATATGAGAGAAATTGTTTTAAAACAACAGAAATGGTTTTGAATGTAGACTCTTCAAGTCTGGGACAAACAACAACAACAGGTATAATCACCATTTATTACTTATAATGTTGAAGCATTTATTAGGAACACTACATACATAATCCCATTTAATCACTGGAGTGACCCTACCAGACAGGTATCATCATGTCCCTTTTAAAAATATTGAATTTGACACTCACAATGAATTAGTGATTTACCCAAAGTTATACAGTTAGTGAATTGCAGAGCTTGATTCAAACCTATGTTTTTCTAATCACTTAGTCCAATGGATAACTGTCCAGTTGTTTTCTGTGGGGGAATGAGTGCCAGGATCTCCTACTCTACCATCCTGTTGAAATCACTCTGGAACTATTTTCTAAAAGGTATTCTCTCATAAGCTAAAATGGAACTATGTACTCAAAGGGAAAGAAACGTCTTCAATAATTTGTGGAACAATTTATTAAAACATTACCAAGCAAGACACACAGCTCTAAATCTAGAGCATAGAGATCTTTTGATTTCCATCTTAGCTGGAAATCTCCTGATATAAAGAAGCAAATTGAAGATAATATAGTTGGATGGGTGGGTCAGCCCTTTGATACCATTCTGGCTGTAGATCCAATTCTTTCAGGAACTAAAAACAACTTTCCTTGTTTACAAATAGAGTCTTTACAGGAACAGAAATGTGGCTCTAGAAACAATTCAAAGCCTACCTGTCTTTCCTACCAATCCCCAAACCTCCTCTATTAATCTCAGAATGCTCACAGATATTGTAAAAGATCAGCACATTTGAAAAAGAACTGGCCTGCACTTAAGGAAAAAGGGATAAACTAAATTACCCTAGATTTCTGATAATACACAAATATGCCCCAAAACTCCTTCTTGGAGAAGAGTTACATCCTTTCTCTTGCCTTTGAGATGTATAATTTCTACCCTGTCTTCTCTGGGACCCAAGAGTCATCTCTTTGAAATGCAAACTTAAAGGAGATGACTCACTAGAAGGGGGAAAATGGAGTGATTTGGAAACAAACTGGGCAAATGAAAAATCTTAAAAGTTTTCTCCACAAATTTTAGTAAAAAGTTTTAGCCATCTTGGTGGGTAACCTTAACTTATTCCATCTTCCAGAAACACAATTTGTATTCCAGCTATTCTTTTATAAACTAGTGAGTTTTGTATTATTATACCTGACACATGGCTAAAAGTTTTAAATGAAAGATACAAGACCTCTGTTTGTACATATCTGTAGATTTTTTGTATGTGTATGTATGTACCAACCAAAAATTGGCACTTGCTCTCTGCCTCTACAAGGATTAAGTCACTAACCACTGCAGCTGCTGACCTTCAACACAGCCTGAAAGGAGTTCAGGTGTAAAACTGATGTAATACTAGAATTTGGTCTTCTCTTTGTTAAAAGGACAAAGTTTTTTGAATTACTGTACACAATTTTTCTTTATTTGTTGAGTAATTCATTTAGGAAACAAAGATTTTGTTCTTACCAAAATAATTTCCTGCATTTCATGTTGTCATTATCAGGTCTTTGATTACTTAAGAAACTGAGTCTTCTCTATTAAAAACAATTAAGTTCCTCTTACAACTATGTAACCTTATATTTGCCTTTGAAATCTTTTGATCATCACTTTGATTAAATGGATAACTTAGTATTTTTTCACCGTAACCTGTGGTCATATTGAATCAAGTGTTTTAAACCTTGTGACATTTTAGACAACGTCCCAAAACCAAATTCTAAATGAAGTCTTTTTGATCTTGAACTAACTTTGGGATTTTCCAGAAGGTTCCTGGGTAATCTCAAAAGAATTTGTTCTCTCTCCTTATGAAAAGAGAGCTATTAAACTAGTTAAGCTTATTTGATATGTTAAATGCACAGGAATGTTTTCAAATAAAAAGTGATGCTAAACCTTCTTTAGGTTATATTTGTATGATTCTAAGTGTATTAATATGTGCTCCAGGAATTGTGTAAAATTTGTATAAATTTGTCCTTATTATTCATATAATCAGTCATAATTTCAAATATTGCCTTTAAATGTTGTATATCATGGAAATAACCAAATTTCCTTGTTAATTGCATTATAATTAACTCTCACCAGATCTTTATCCATGGCCATTTTTAACTCTTTTGTCATCCACAAACAGTTGTTTTATTCTAATGCTTTCCTGAAAGCTACTGCCATCAACTACAGACAAAAGTGCTCATCCTCATAAAGAATGGATGGGAAAGGCTCTGACAAGTAGAGGATTTGGATAGCATTAACATCATACCACTGAACTGGGTAAGAACTTCCAATACTCTAACGGAGAAACTGATTCATAAAACGGCAAACTCAAGATCAAGCAAAACAGAAATTAATTAAATTGGATTCAATGGATCAATGAGGATAATTATAATTTTTATGACTTTTTGTTTGAAACATTATTGACAAATGTTTTGATTTCTAAATTTAAAGAAACTCTTTTTCTCTTTTTTCTTAAGCGATCTATAACTTACAAATATTTGGTAAATGATACCTTTGTAAATAGAACTGAAATTTTTTTCTTCCCACCTGATCCCTTTAGAATGCAGAAACTCTTATTTAGCACTCTTATTTTCATATAAATGTCATTATTTGCATAAATTTAATAAGAATCTGTTCTCCTTACAATAGGAACACAATTGGAAATGTCCATTTTATTAAGACCTTGACTGGAATGTCATATTTGAGAACATGCATTGAGTCAGATACAACCAGATTGTTTTGAGAAACTACAGTTTACTTCCTGGAGCCAATAAAGTCACTTGGGAAAAAAATGGCCTGTTACCTGTCTTACAGGCTTCACGGCCTTATAGTATAGTAAGAAAGAACAATTCCTGACAGTCCCAGTAACCTGAGGATATTTTGGAGACCTTGAGAAGGGAAGAATTCATGCAAATCTATAGGTAGCGCAGTTCGTGAAGTTTGATGGTAAGTCCTTGGCTTAACCTCCTAGACATGAGAGATTTTTAAAAGCTCAATCTGATATTTCTTTTTAAATGTTCTAGCAAAGTAGACTTAAAGATGACCTATATGGTCAATCACTATTCTTGCTGTAGTTATTTAAATAATCAGGCCAAGTTTCATGATACTGCAAACAAACAAATTAGTCTAACTGTGATTATCTTTGGTAAAAATGGGGGTTACTGTTGACAGAAAAACTATGTTTCAATAGAAAAGTATAGAAAACTATAGTGCACCCTTATGGATATCAAAATCTAGTCCTATTAATTGTCTTTGAGGTTTATTTTCCCTCTGTAAACTGGACTGGTACCTGAATTCTTCTAGTTTCCTCCAATAATATCAGGCTACAATGCTCCAAACTAATATCTCAAATTTTCTTCCACTCTTCTGACTTGGAGTCACTATAAACTAAAACTGCCCTTTCCCCCAAGCCCTGCAAGCTGAAGCTGGATAACTTGATAAAAACTTCAGAGAAATCACCACAACAGCTAATGTATGGAAACCTTCATACATGCTGCTGTAACAAACTACTCAGAAATTTCACTGGAATACTGATATTACCATCAAAGACATTCAAACTGCAAAGGATGCTTTGAGCTCAAATCTAGAAATCTTCTCGATTGACTGCTTTTCAGATTCAGAAATAAGTTTCCAACTATTAACCTTTTTCTTTTTATCAATAGAAATGCCTCTTATTAAATACATGATTGCTCACACCACATAGATGCCTAACTTTAGTGGCAGTGCACCTGCAACATCATCTCCTGAAATCAGACACAACTGTTTAACTGAACTCACTATTCTCAGGAATGAGAAACTAGTTCAATGATATACCGAGCAATCTACCAACTCACTTTCTGGACTATGACACTTGTTAAGGATACTTCAAAGTCAGGGAATGTAAGGGTGGCAGAATATACCACTCCAGAACATGCCTCCTTAGAATAAGGATCATTTTAAGGTTAATATTTTGAGAAACAGCAGACACAGGAGAAGCTCTAAAAACAGAGGAGAATTCACTCTTTTGTAAGGGAAATGAACAATTATAAAAGAAGTCTCCACTTGTAAGGACGTCAACCTCTCTGTGCCTGGGAGAGAGAAGAATGACTAAATCACAAGATATTCTTATCAATGGAGAAGAAACTGATTTAAATTTGCATGACAAACTTTATTTTTGTTTACCATAGTTTTCCTGTTCATTCCATAATTTGCATCCCCACATCCAAAAACAGCTTAAGATATTTAAACCTGAATTCTAAGCCATCTCTTATGCAGTTTATCATTTTTCCCTGGGTATCTCCCACATATACATGAGATATACATGCTTTTAAAACTTGTTTAAGTATGTAAGTAAATAAACAGTTCCATTTACAATAACATTAAAATAATGAAATATTTTGGAATAAACTTAACAAAGGAAGAATAAGACTTATAGAATAAAAACTATAAAATGTAGTTGAAATATATTAAAGAAGACTTAAATAAATGGAAAGAAACACTATGTTAATGATTTGAAAACTTAGTATTGTTACCATACCATGGAAATACTCTCCCAAATTGTGCCACAGATTCAAGGCAACCTCAATCGATATCACGACTGGATTTTTTAAAAATATAATTTTTAAAGGATACACTCCATTTACAGTTATTACAAAATATTGGCTATATTCCCTGTGTTGTACAACACATCCTTGTAGCCTATCTTATACCCAATAGTTTGTACCTCCCATACCCCCAACCCTATAATGCTCCTCCACCCTCTACTGGTAGCCATGAGTTTGTTCTCTATATGTGTGATTTGGATTCTTTTTGGTTATATTCACTAGTTTGCTATATATTTTAGATTCCAAATATAAGTGATAACATACAGTATTTGTCTTTCTCTATCTGACTTATTTCACTAAGCATAATAAATATTATTTGTAATTATATATTAATAATTATTTATTTGTTTATTTCCTGGAATAATATCCATTAATATCCATTATGTTGGCATATGTTTAGGTAACATTTGTTGAGTGCATGATTATGATCTTCATCAGGGAGAGAACTGTGCTTTAGAAAAATTAACCCTGAATAATTCCAGCATTTTCCAAATATTTTTTCTGCTCTTTTAGTTGCTATAAAGACCAACATTCCACTTGGGAAAATGATACAGTTATCTATCTACATAGTACTATATGAGATCCATTAAGGGCTCAGCTCTTCTTGTACCAGCGCCTAATATCAGAGAGCCTTGATATTAGGGCCTTGAAATAATATGCATTTAACTAATAACATTAGTGGTAAGCTTTTAATAAATGAGAGCTACTACTCTGTGCTATGCATTAGTTAAGTGCTTTACATCCATTATTCCATTTGTCCTCTTAGTGCTCATTTTACTAAGTTAATTTGGTTTTGGAATTTTTCTTCATGATTCTCATTTCATAAATAAGGAAACTGAGGCTCAGAGAGGACTAATACATTGCCAAAAGTCACATAGTCAGTAAGTGAACAGGTGCATAACCAACATGCTAAGTAACATTTTAACTTGTTAATGTATACCAAAATGTGTACTAAACATGATAGTTCAACTCATTACCAAATCAACATCAACACTCACCCTACAGAGAGTTTGGCTTTGACAAAGAAGACCCAGTTATATTTTGATGAGGAAGAGGAGCAGAGAATGATTAATAGTGTGAGGTGCTGCAGGATAAGGCCTTAATAGAGTAGGGCATTAAGTATAACCGATGAGAATAAGGTCTTAGCATGGGTAGAATTTTGAAACTGTACACAAGCAACCCACTCTATTTAAGAATTACTGCAAGCAATAATAGATGTTATATTAAGAGATACTACTGATGGAAATGTGTCATACGTATTAATAGTGTGAACATAGAAAATGAAATGGCCGAGAAAGGAGATGAGGAGCACTCAATGAGGTCTGCAGGGAGGGATCTGGCAAATAAACTTTGAAGACTTCTTAGTTCACACTGCAGCTGACTCAGGTGCCACAGTACCAGCATCAAGAGGCTTTGGTTGGGATGGTAAAAGGGAATCAGTTAACAGAATAAATTCTGGCTTCAGTTTGACCTTGTGTAGGGCTTACTTTCAAAAACCTGAAGAGAGTCAGCTCAAACATATCAACCCCTGGAGCTGCCAGGACCTCCTTTACTCTTTCCTCATATACTTCTTGTCACTTTTATCTTTTAGAAGTCTACTTTCAACTCATGGTACACCTTATTCATCTATCTCAGACCTACATAGCCACTGGGAGAATTAAAAATTCGGGAGACCAAACTACTAGTTGATTTTGTTCTTTGAAATGGCTTTTTTTCCTCCATGGAATTGAGAGCTAGTACACAGGCTTGTCTCTTGATCCAAATCAGGTGTTTTCTACATAGCCATTCCACCAAAGTCTCCAAACATTCCAGGCTGAGGCTCAGAAGAAACTAAAAGAAAAATTCTATTCACGTACATAAAAAATCTAAGGCATTAGTACTTCCATGGCAGTTACTACTAGTAACAGTGCACTGTTTACCACCAGAAGCTTCCCACTATTTTGGCATATCTCCCTCTACTCTCTTCCCCTGTTATTTCTATCTCAAGTCTCTGTCATTATTCCTCTTCTTTAATGTACTATTAAATGACTTATAAGCATCACATACATATTTCTTAACCCCACTGATGGTTCTCAGGGCTGGATAGCTTGTTGGAGCTCAAGATTATACATTTTACTCCCAAAGGAATACTAGTTTCATTACTATTCTTGAATTGGTCAGTGATTTTAAGGTGCTCCTTAGACTTGAATAAAGAAAGGAGTGGCTTCAGGGATGATGGTTGTGGGGAGAGAAAGGCATTGGAGAAACATTTAGCACTGAACCTCAGGCTTCTCACATACTCTTCAACAAAGTGACTTTAGTTTTATCTATTTTATATACTATGCTCCCCTGTGATATGGAGTGTTCAGTGGGACTTTAGATATTTTAGTTAACTGGAAAAGCACCATTGCAAGCCTGGCAGCAGTATTCTTTTCCAGAAGGGAGAATGTCAATTCACCTCTGGGGCAGGCTCTTTGTTTACTTATTTATTTTTTAACATCTTTATTGAAGTATCATTGCTTTACAATGTTGTGTTAGTTTCTGCTGTATAACAAGGTGAATCAGTTATATGTATACTGGAGAAAAGACAGCCTCTTCAATAAGTGGTGCTGGGAAAACTGGACAGCTACATATAAAAGAATGAAATTAAAACACTTCCTAACACCATACACAAAAATAATCTCAAAATGGATTAAAGACCTAAATGTAAGGCCAGACACTATAAAACTCTTAGAGGAAAACATAGGCAGAACACTCTATGGGGCAGGCTCTTTGGAAAAAGCCTTTTAAACAAAAACAAAAGCAAAAACAAAATTTCCCTTGGTTTTAATTATAGTTCTGAATAAAATATTTTCCAACTGAAGATGTATGTTAACATTTTATTTTCAGAATTTATCAAATCTAAATTTATCATAAGGATCTGTTTTCTAGTTTTACTTTAAAGAAATACAATTTTTCCAACGTGTATATGAAAAGAAGTTTCTTCACATTCCATATTATAATTGGCTGTTCACTCTTCTGTGTGACTCATATTTTAGAGTTACTCTAAGACAGAAATTAGCAAGGCCACTGTGCATAATTTTGGAAATGGAAATCAGTATCTAAAGTTAGTCCAGGCTAATATCTATTCAACTTTCGCTATGACATTCTTTTTAATTTTTTATTGCGTTATGATTACATTCAGTATATACACAACTATTAAGAGTACACTTTGATTAGCTTTGACAAATGTCTACACCTGAATCCAATACCTCAATCAAGATGTAGAGCATTGCCATCACCCTAAAATGTCTCTTGTCCTTTTCTGATCTATCCCCCTGCACCTCCCAGAGGCAATCACTTTTATGATTTCCATCTCTATAGCTTTGTTTCTCCTATGGTAGCAATTCAAAAATGGAATTGTGCAGTGAGTACTATTTGGGATCTGGCTTCTTTAACTGAGTATATTTATAAGATTCATCCATGTTGTTGCAGGCATCTATAGTTCTCTCCATTTGGTTGTTGAATAGTTGTCCATTACTGATGTATCAAAATTTTTAATTCATTCTCTTACTGATGGATAGGTAGATAATTTTCAACATATTTCTATCATGACTAAAGCTACTATAAACATTTTTATATAAATCTTTGTGTGGACATATGTTTTCATGTTTCTTGGGAAAATATCTACTAGAGGAATTGCTGCATCATAAGGTAGGCAGTTATGTGTTTAGTCATAGCAATTGCACCATTTTACACTCCCATGTAAATATATGAGAGATATGGTAGCTCTACACCCTCTTCAACATTGGGTGTTGTTAGTCTTTTGAATTTGAGTCATTCTAGTGTATATACTGATATCTCATCGTGGATGTAACTTGAATTTTCCAAATGATTAATGGCATTTGTATATCTTCTCATGTTTTGATTGGTCATTACCATTTCCACTTCTGTGAAGTATCTGTCCAAGCCTTTTGCCCATTTTAAAAATTGGTTTTATTTTATTGTTTATATATTTTATTTTATTTTATTTAAATACTCACGTGCACACACTCAGAGAGAGGGAGGGGAGGGGGAGAGACATTTAAAAATTCTATCTATTTAAAATGCAAATCAAAACCACAATGAGATCACCTCACACCTGTCAGAATGGTTAACAGCAAAAAGAACACAACAAATGCTGGAGAGGGTGTGAATTAAAGGGAACCCTTGTATACTGTTGGTGGAAATGTAAATTGATGCAGCCACTGTGGAAAACATTATGGAGGTTCCTCAAAAACCTAAAAATAGAACTACCATATGATCCAGCAATTCCACTCCTGGATATATCCCCCCAAAATTGAAAACACTAACTCAAAAAGATACATGCATCCCGATGTTCATAGCAGCATTATTTATAACAGCCAATATACAGAAGCAACCCAAGTGTCCATCAACAGATGAAAGGATAAAGAAGAAAGATATGGTACACACACACACACACACACACACACACACACACACACACACACACACAATGGCATATTACTCAGCCATAAAAAAGAATGAAATTCTACCATGTGCAACAATGTGGATGGAAATATCATGCTTAGAGAAATGTCAGAGAAAAGCAAATACTATATGTTATCACTTATATATGGATTCTAAAAAATAATACAAATGAGTATATATACAAAACAGAAACAGACTCACAGACATAGAAAACAAGCTAACAAACTAGTGGATACCAGTGGGAAGAGGGAAGGGAGGAGGGCCAAGACAGGGCTATGGGATTAAGAGATACAAACTACTGTGTATAAAATAGATAAGCAACAAGGATATATTATATAGCACAGGGAAATGTAGCCATTATTTTGTAATAACTTTAAATGGAATATAATCTATAAAAATATTGAATCACTATGGTACACAACTGAAACTAATATGATACTGTAAATCAACTATACTCCAATAAAAATATTCACTGGATAGGAAGGTGTTTGCTTGAGCTTTCTGTTACTTCCTTTGAAAGGATACAACTCACTGATTTTTTTAACTTGTAATTTCCCTTCTGAGTTGGGGTACCTTTGATGAGCTTACAGAGTAACATGCTGTGCATTTTGTTCTTTAGCTGCTTCTTGTCTTTTCCAAGGTCCTACTTAAACAGAATCATTGCAGCAAACTTATCAAAAAGCCACTCATCTGAGAAAGCACACACTATTCTTGCGTGTGCTGACACAGTCAGCAGAGTTATAGCCAAAAATTCTCACCAAGCTTCAAATATACAACACTAGGAGAAATGGCACTGGTTTTCACATTCTTCCAACATCTTGAAGAATCTCTCCTCTGATCCTGACCTTTAAATACCAAATTTTCCAATTCTCCAGTTATTATTTCTTCTTGAAATTATGTGGTAAATATTGTTTCTTAGAAACAAAATTGTATTTTCACCTTTACCAAGGAAAGTTATTTTGGTTTCTTAAAATGATTTTGTGTAGTCTAAAGAGAAGCCCATCTGGGAATGTAAGGCAGGAGTGGGGTGATCCCAGTAGGAACTGAGCAATCCTCTCAAGTAAACCTGCTATCTGCACTGAAGAACTGACAGTATATTCATGGATTGAAAAATGGGCCATAAAGCACCCAAGGGTACCAATATGTATATGTAAATAAACACAAAGATAGACCAATAAAATGTACTACAGAGAGAAGTCACAGGAGTTTAGTGGGGCAAACGGTAAAAGGCTTCATGGAAGGGATAAGTTTACTGCCAGGTTTTGTGAGATGTAAAGTATGTGAATTGCTAACATGGTCCTTCCTGGATTCCCCTCCACTAAGTGATATATGAAATATTTAGGATACTTCTGAGGAGAGAATAGGAGAGCCAAGCTAGATGTCTGCTAGCAGAGCATGAAGAAAATGAACAGGAATGGTGATGGCCTCATCTGTAAGAGGCAGAATCAATCACCAAAACTTGATATTACAAATCTAAGAAGGTATGGATCAAACTTCATTTAATTCATGTAGCTGTCAACATCTGAAAGGTCTAATATGAAAGAGATGGGGCTAGATTCATTAATTCAACAAATGTTTATGAAGCACTTACTATAAACAAGGTAGCTTTCTGGGTTCTGGGAATATGTCAGTGAAGCATACAGATAAAAGTCGTTACCCGCCTAAAACTCATATTCTAGTGTGGGGAGAGAGAAAATAAACATAAGTACATTATAGAAGGTGATAAAAGTTATGGAGAAAAATAAGCAGGAAGTCATCACAGAGAAAATGGCATTTTAGTAAAGTCTTGAAGGAGATGTGGGCTAGATGCAACATTAAGATTTCTGACAGTGATAGACCTTAGCATCTGGTGAAAAATAGGTTGCTATACAGCAGTAATTGATTAAAGGAATTGATGAATGAGAAAAAGTTTTTGTAATCTCCAGGAGAAGTCTAGAGAATTGGGAATTCACTGGGCAACAATTAGTTCCTGTCCACTTGAGGGAAAAGTAAAAACAGGTGTCAATACCGAAAAGCAAAAGTGAAGTAAGCAAACTGGCTATGGTCATCTTCATCAAGGTAATAGATTCAATAAATGACAGCGTGGCCCTCAGGACTCTGTTCAGCTCTATGCCCTTGCTTAAGAGGTGTTAGGCATCTGAGGACTATATCCAGATCCTACTTGCTAGTTTGGAGGAAACATCTTAATAGCTTATGGAGCAGTCTTGAATGACAGACAAGCAGAAAGAAAGGCATACTGATTTCTGTACTCATGTCCTCAGAGTTCTTTTTAGCAGCTTCTTGCTTATTCATCAGATTCAGACAGGTGTATGTGAAGCAAAAAGCCAGCTCTCTTCCATGTTCTGCTTTTAAGAAGAGAATTGGACCAAGTACATGCATGTCTTCAATACCAATCATCTGACACTACTTCGTCCTGGATCAAAGAAAACATTTTAAGCCTTTTCTCTTTTTTTCTTTCTTCCTAACTATACTAATGTCACTTGCTGCATTAAAAGTGTTACTTGAGATGAATTGCAAATATTATGCTAATTCTTCCATTATCTTTTAAAATCGTCAATAGCATTAACATATTTGGAGGCCTTAATTTGTATATGTTTCCCCATTTAGTTTAACCAATAAAATTAACTCAAGTAATAATTTTACATGCATTTACTATAAAAATGGAACATATATGAGAGTTATTCAAGTAGAATATGGATAGTGATAAAGAAACCAGACCAGCAAGGAAAAAGCTCCAATATGGAGAAGAGGTTTGGATAACAGGTTTCGCTTGTGCAGTCTGTCTGCCTAAATTCCATAATCTAGCACAAATCCTATGATTCTTGTCCTTCCTATGCTCCTTGGTCACTCTCGTTCCAGAGGCATGGGAACCTAACAGAGAAGGAAAAACTATAGAGGAAGGATGTATATGTGTGTGTGGTGGTGAGGGGTTGGGGGGGCGGACAAGGATGGTGATAAAAGAAAGTAACTAGGTATCAGGCAGATTTTCTTTATCTAGATTAGCAGCAAAAATGCAGATATTTGATATGAATATCTTCTATTAGCCCCATTAGTCCTTTTGTTACAATCCTCTAAACACAGGTGAGCCACTGTCCTACATCATCATCATCATCATAATCATCATCAATAACAGTGTGATTGAATAAAAAGGGGAATAACCACTACCCATCATAACCAAGCTGGACAGTCTTATTAAATTTAATTTACAAATTATTTCAACATACAGCAAAGGAATAATTTAATGAGGAGAATGTATTAATCACAAAGAGATTGAATCTTTGAAAACATGGTGGAGCAGGATAAATTGCCTTCTATTGCTGAAGAAGATGGTTCCTATAGAATAATGGAGGTCAAATATTAGAGAGGAGTAGCAATGTTATGATATATCCACAGTCATTTTTGGATTCTTTGTGATTCAATCTTTTCAATCTCTTTGTGATTAATACATTCTCCTCATGAAATTACTCCTTTGCTGTATGTTGAAATAATCTGTAAATTAAATTTAACAAGACCATCTAATGTAAAATAGTTAGCTAGTGGGAAGCAGCAGTATAGCACAGGGAGATCAGTTCAGTGCTTTGCGATGCCCTAGAGGGGTGGGATAGACAGGGTGGGAGGGAGGCTCAAGAGGGAGGGGATATGGGGATATATGTATGCATATGGCTGATTCACTTTGTTGTACAAAAGAAACTAGCACAGTATTGTGAAGCAATTACACTCTAATAAAGATCTATTAAAAAACAAAAACAAAAAACAAAAAACAAAACCAAAAATGAGTTTGAAAAATATTAGTTCCTTTTATGTTAACTCATATTTTCTCACAACGGATCACTATATTTGGGGGCCACCTGACTCACTCATTTATTAAACATATATGTGCTGACTGTCTACCCTATGAGAAAACATTAGTCTACATGCTGGACATACAACAGTGAACAATACAGACACAACTCCTGTTCTTATGAATTCTACCTTCTAACAAGGGAGATAAAAAAAGAAACAAGGGAGCTTCAAGATAGTGGAAGCGTAAGACGCAGAGATCACCTTCCACTCCACAAATCCATCAGAAATACATCTACATGTGGAACAACTCCTACAGAACATCTACTGAACACTGGCAAAAGACCTCAGACCTCCCAAAAGGCAAGAAACTTCCCACGTACCTGGGTAGGGCAAAAGAAAACAGAAAAAAAAGAGACAAAAGAATAGGGACGGGACCTGCGCCAGTGGGAGGGAGCTGTGAAGAGGAAAGGTTTCCACACACTAGGAAGCCCCTTCGCGGGCGGAGACTGCGGGAGGCGGAGGGGGGAGCTTTGGAGCCGTGGAGTAGAGCGCAGCAACAGGGGTGCGGAGGGCAAAGCGGAGAGATTCCCGCACAGAGGATCGGTGCCGACCAGCACTCACCAGCCCGAGAGGCTTGTCTACTCACCCGCCGGGGTGGGCAGGAACTGGGAGCTGAGGCTCCAGCTTCGGAGGTCAGACCCCAGGGAGAGGACTGGGGTTAGCTGCGTGAACACAGACTGAAGGGGGCTAGTGCGCCACAGCTAGCTGGGAGGGAGTACGGGAAAAGGTCTGGAGCTGCTGAATAGGCAAGAGACTTTTTCTTGCCTCTTTGTTTCCTGGTGCGCAAGGAGAGAGGATTCAGAGCGCCGCTTAAAGGAGCTCCAGAGATGAGCGCGAGCCGCGGCTATCAGTGCGGACCCCAGAGACGGGCATGAGACGCTAAGGCGGCTGCTGCCGCCACCAACAAGCCTGTGTGCAAGCACAGGTCACTATCCACACCGCCCCTCCCGGGAGCCTGTGCAGCCCGCCACGGCCAGGGTCCTGTGATCCAGGGACAACTTCCCTGGGAGAACGCACGGCGCGCCTCAGGCTGGTGCAACGTCACGCCGGCCTCTGCCGCCGCAGGCTCGCCCCGCATCCGTACCCCTCCCTCCCCCCGCCTGAGTGAGCCAGAGCCCCCGAATCAGCAGCTCATTTAACCCCGTCCTGTCTGAGCAAAGACGAGATGCCCTCAGGCAACCTACACGCAGAGGCGGGTCCAAATCCAAAGCTGAATCCCGAGAACTGTGCGAACAAAGAAGAGAAAGGGAAATCTCTCCCAGCAGCCTCAGGAGCAGTGGATTAAATCTCCACAATCAACTTGATATACCCTGCATCTGTGGAATACCTGAATAGACAATGAATCATCCCAAATTGAGGAGGTGGACTTTGGGAACAACGATATATATATATATTTTCCCTTTTTCTCTTTTCGTGAGTGTGTATGTGTATGCTTCTGTGTGTGATTTTGTCTGTATAGCTTTGCTTTTACCATTTGCCCTACGGTTCTGTCTGTCCGTTTTTTGTTTTTTTGTTTTTTTACTTTAAAAAATTTTTTCCTTAATAATTATTTTTTATTTTAGTAACTTTATTTTATTTTACTTTATATTATTTTGTTTTATCTTCTTTCATTCTATTTTTTTCTTGCTTTTATTCTGAGCTGTGAGGATGTAAGGCTCTTGGTGCTCCAGCCAGGCATCAGAGCTGTGCCTCTGAGGTGGGAAAGCCAAGTTCAGGACACTGGTCCACAAGAGACCTCCCAGCTCCACGTAATATCAAACAGTGAAAATCTCCCAGAGATCTCCATCTCAACGCCAAGACCCAGCTTCACTCAATGACCAGCAAGCTACAGTGCAGGACACCCTATGCCAAACAACTAGCAAGACAGGAACACAGCCCCATACATTACCAGAGAGGCTGCCTAAAATCATAATACGGTCAGAGACACCTCAAAACACACCACCAGACGTGGACCTGCCCACCAGAAAGACAAGATCCAGCCTCATCCACCAGAGCACAGGCACTAGTCCCCTCCCCCAGGAACCCTACACAACCCACTGAACCAACCTTAGCCACTGGGGACAGACACCAAAAACAATGGGAACTACGAACCTGCAGCCTGCGAAAAGGATACCTCAAACACAGTAAGTTAAGCAAAATGAGAAGACAGAAAAACACACAGCAGATGAAGGAGCAAGGCAAACACCCACCAGACCTAACAAATGAAGAGGAATGAGGCAGTCTACCTGAAAAAGAATTCAGAATAATGATAGTAAAGATGATCCAAAATCTTGGAAACAGAATAGAGAAAATTCAAGAAACGTTTAACAAGGATCTAAAAGAACTAAAGAGCAAACAAAAAGTGATGAACAACACAATAAATGAAATTAAAAATTCTTTAGAAGGGATCAATATCAGAATAGCTGAGGCAGAAGAACGGATAAGTGACCTGGAAGATAAAATAGTGGAAATAACTATTGCAGAGCAGAATAAAGAAAAAAGAATGAAAAGAATTGAGGACAGTCTCAGAGACCTCTGGGACAACATTAAATGCACCAACATTCGAATTATAGGGGTCTCAGAAGAAGAAGAGAAAAAGAAAGGGACTGAGAAAATATTTGAAGAGATTATAGTTGGAAACTTACCTAATATGGGAAAGGAAATAGTTAATCAAGTCCTGGAAGCACAGAGAGTCCCATACAGGATAAATCCAAGGAGAAACATGCCAAGACACATACTTATCAAACTATCAAAAATTAAATACAAAGAAAAAATATTAAAAGCAGCAAGGGAAAAACTACAAATAACACACAAGGGAATCCCCATAAGGTTAACAGCTGATCTTTCAGCAAAAACTCTGCAAGCCAGAAGGGCGTGGCAGGATATATTTAAAGTGATGAAGGAGAAAAACTTACAACCAGGATTACTCTACCCAGCAAGACCTCATTCAGATTTGATGGAGAAATTAAAATCTTTACAGACAACCAAAAGCTAAGAGAATTCAGCACCACCAAACCAGCTTTACAGCAAATGCTAAAGGAACTTCTCTAGGCAGGAAACACAAGAGAAGGAAAAGACCTACAATAACAAACCCAAAACAATTAAGAAAATGGTAAAAGGAACATACATATCGATAATTACCTTAAATGTAAATGGATTAAGTGCTCCAACCAAAAGACGTAGACTGGCTGAATGGATACGAAACCAAGAACCGTGTATATGCTGTCTACAAGAGACCCACTTCAGAACTAGGGACACATACAGACTGAAAGTGAGGGGATGGAAAAAGATATTGCATGCAAATGGAAATCAAAAGAAAGCTGGAGTAGCACTTCTCATATCAGACAAAATAGACTTTAAAATAAAGACTATTACAAGAGACAAAGAAGGACACTACATAATGATCAAGGGATCGAGACAAGAAGAAGCTATAACAATTGTAAATATTTATGCACCCAACATAGGAGCACCTCAATACATAAGGCAAATACTAACAGCCATAAAAGGGGAAATCGACAGTAACACAATCATAGTAGGGGACTTTAACACCCCACTTTCACCAATGGACAGATCATCCAAAATGAAAATAAATAAGGAAACACAAGCTTTAAATGATACATTAAACAAGATGGACTTAATTGATATTTATAGGACACTCCATCCAAAAACAACAGAATACACATTCTTCTCAAGTGCTCATGGAACATTCTCCAGGATAGATCATATCTTGGGTCACAAATCAAGCCTTGGTAAATTTAAGAAAATTGAAATCGTATCAACTATCTTTTCTGACCACAACGCTATGAGACTAGATATCAATTACAGGAAAAAATCTGTAAAAAATACAAACACATGGAGGCTAAATGATACACTACTTAATAACCAAGAGATCACTGAAGAAATCAAAGAGGAAATCAAAAAATACCTAGAAACAAATGACAATGAAAACACGACGACCCAAAACCTATGGGATGCAGCAAAAGCAGTTCTAAGAGGGAAGTTTATAGCAATAGAATCCTACCTTAAGAAACAAGAAACATCTCAAATAAACAACCTAACCTTACACCTAAAGCAATTAGAGAAGGAAGAGCAAAAAAAACCCCCAAAGTTAGCAGAAGGAAAGAAATCATAAAGATCAGATCAGAAATAAATGAAAAAGAAATGAAGGAAATGACAGCAAAGACCAATAAAACTAAAAGCTGGTTCTTTGAGAAGATAAACAAAATTGGTAAACCATTAGCCAGACTCATCAAGAAAAAAAGGGAGAAGACTCAAATCAACAGAATTAGAAATGAAAAAGGAGAAGTAACAGCTGACACTGCAGAAATACAAAGGATCATGAGAGATTACTACAAGCAACTCTATGCCAATAAAATGGACAACCTGGAAGAAATGGACAAATTCTGAGAAATGCACAACCTTCCAAGACTAAACCAGGAAGAAATAGAAAATATGAACAGACCAATCACTAGCACTGAAATTGAAACTGTGATTAAAAATCATCCCACAAGGGCTTCCCTGGTGGCGCAGTAATTGAGAATCTGCCTGTTAATGCAGGGGACACGGGTTCGAGCTCTGGTCTGGGAGGATCCCACATGCCGCAGAGCAACTAGGCCCGTGAGCCACAGCTACTGAGCCTGCGCGTCTGGAGATTGCGCTCCGCAACAAGAGAGGCCGTGACAGTGAGAGGCCCACGCACCGCGATGAAGAGTGGCTCCCACTCGCCGCAACTAGAGAAAGCCCACGCACAGAAACGGATACCCTACACAGCCAAAAATAAATAAATTTAAAAAAAAATCTTCCAACAAACAAAAGCCCAGGATCAGATGGCTTCACAGGCGAATTCTATCAAACATTTAGAGAAGAGCTAACACCTATCCTTCTCAAACTCTTCCAAAATACTGCAGAGGGAGGAACACTCCCCAACTCATTCTATGAGGCCACCATCACCCTGATACCAAAACCAGACAAAGATACTCCAAAAAAAGAAAACTACAGACCAATATCACTGATGAACATGGATGCAAAAATCCTCAATAAAATACTAGCAAACAGAATCCAACAGCACATTAAAAGGATCATACACCATGATCAAGTGGGGTTTATTCCAGGAATGCAAGGATTCTTCAATATACGCAAATCAATCAACGTGATACATCATATTAACAAATTGAAGGAGAAAAACCATATGATCATCTCAATCGATGCAGAGAAAGCTTTCGAAAAAATTCAACACTCATTTATGATAAAAGCCCTGCAGAAAGTAGGCATAGAGGGAACTTTCCTCAACATAATAAAGGCTATATATGACAAACCCACAGCCAACATCATCCTCAATGGTGAAAAACTGAAACCATTTCCACTAAGATCAGGAACAAGACAAGGTTGCTCACTCTCACCACTATTATTCAACATAATTTTGGAAGTTTTAGCCACAGCAATCAGAGAAGAAAAAGAAATAAAAGGAATCCAAATTGGAAAAGAAGAAGTAAAGCTGTCACTGTTTGCAGATGACATGATACTATACATAGAGAATCCTAAAGATACTACCAGGAAACTACTAGAGCTAATCAATGAATTTGGTAAAGTAGCAGGATACAAAACTAATGCACAGAAATCTCTTGCATTCCTATACACTAATGATGCAAAGTGTGAAAGTGAAATTAAGAATATACTCCCATTACCATTGCAACAAAAAGAGTAAAATATCTAGGAATAAACCTACCTAAGGAGACTAAAGACCTGTATGCATAAAATTATGACACTGATGAAAGAAATTAAAGATGATACAAATAGATGGAGAGATATACCATGTTCTTGGATTGGAGGAATCAACATTGTGAAAATGACTCTACTACCCAAAGCAATCTACAGATTCAATGCAATCCCTATCAAACTACCACTGGCATTTTTCACAGAACTAGAACAAAATATTTCACAATTTGTATGGAAACACAAAAGACCCCGAATAGCCAAAGCAATCTTGAGAAAGAAAAACGGAGCTGGAGGAATCAGGCTCCCTGACTTCAGACTATACTAAAAAGCTACAATAATGAAGACAGTTTGGTACTGGCACAAAAACAGAAATATAGATCAATGGAACAGGATAGAAAGCCCAGAGATAAACCCACGCACAAATGGTCACCTTATCTTTGATAAAGGAGGCAAGAATATACAGTGGAGAAAAGACAGCCTCTTCAATAAGTGGTGCTGGGAAAACTGGACAGTTACATGTAAAAGAATGAAATTAGAACACTCCCTAACACCATACACAAAAACAAACTCAAAGTGGATTAAAGACCTAAATGTAAGGCCAGACACTATCAAACTCTTAGAGGAAAACACAGGCAGAACACTCTATGACATAAATCACAGCAAGACCCTTTTTGACCCACCTCCTAGAGAAACGGAAATAAAAACAAAAATAAACAAATGGGACCTAATGAAACTTAAAAGCTTTTGCACAGCAAAGGAAACCATAAACAAGACCAAGAGACAACCCTCAGAATGGGAGAAAATATTTGCAAATGAAGCAACTGACAAAGGATTAATCTCCAAAATTTACAAGCAGCTCATGCAGCTCAAATCAAAAATACAAACAACCCAATCCAAAAATGGGCAGAAGACCTAAATAGACATTTCTCCAAAGAAGGTATACAGATTGCCAACAAAAACATGAAAGAATGCTCAACATCATTAATCATTAGAGAAATGCAAACCAAAACTCCAATGAGATATCATCTCACACCGGTCAGAATGGCCATCATCAAAAAATCTACAAACAATAATTGCTGGACAGGGTGTGGAGAAAGGGAACCCTCTTGCACTGTTGGTGGGAATGTAAATTGATACAGCCACTATTGAGAACATCATGGAGGTTCCTTAAAAAACTAAAAATAGAACTACCATACGACACAGCAATCCCACTACTGGGCATATACCCTGAGAAAACTATAATTCAAAAAGAGACATGTACCAAAATGATCATTGCAGCTCTATTTACAATAGCCAGGACATGGAAGCAACCTAAGTGTCCATCAACAGATGAATGGATAAAGAAGATGTGGCACATATATACAATGGACTATTACTCAGCCATAAAAAGAAACGAAATTGAGTTATTTGTAGTGAGGTGGATGGACCTAGAGTCTGTCATATAGAGTGAAGTAAGTCAGAAAGAAAAAAACAAATACCGTATGCTAACACATATATACGGAATCTAAGAAAAAAAATGTTCATGAAGAACCTAGGGGCAAGACAGGAGTAAAGACACAGACCTACTAGAGAATGGACTTGAGGATATGGGGAGGGGGAAGGGTAAGCTGGGACGAAGTGAGAGAGTGGCATGGACATATATACACTACCAAATGTAAAATAGATAGCTAGTGGGAAGCAGCCGCATAGCACAGGGAGATCAGCTCGGTGCTCTGTGACCACCTAGAGGGGTGGGATAGGGAGGGTGGGAGGGAGGGAGACGCAAGAGGGAAGAGATATGGGAATATATGTATATGTATAACGGATTCACTTTGTTATAAAGCAGAAACTAACACACCATTGTAAAGCAATTATACTCCAATAAAGGTGCTTAAAAAAAAAGTAACAAGTTTTACACACACAAAGACTTGTATAAAGGGGATGATAATAATAGTAACTAGCATATCTTGAACACTGTATGCCAGACACTTGCTAAATGCTTAACATTCATTATCTCATTTATTCAGTCCTCATAAATAACTCTTCAAAGGGCATGTTATTCATCCCTATTTTACAGATGAAGAAATTGATGTTCAGAGAGGCAAAGTAATCTGCCCAAAGTTTCACAGCATGTGGCAGAGTTAGCATTCTAATCTTTAACTTTGTAACTATGAAGTCTAAATTAATAAGCATGATTCCAGGATTTGTTCAAATCATTTTCCTGCCTTACTGAAGATTGGGGTCAGATAAAGTTTTTCCTTCTTAGGCAAACTGTGTCTTTTTGTTGTGGGTTTTTCCACATGCTTAAAATATATTGTTTAGCAGCTCTGCCTACCTGGGCTGTAGGAAAGTTGTGGTAGCTTATAGATCAATGCTAACAATTTGTAATGGGCAGATGGTAGCAGTTGTGTGTTGCAATCAAAATAAGGTTTCCTGGGCTTTAGCAAAAAGAAAACATCAATGCATGAGTGAAGTCTAATGAAAAGCCCTGGACTGGAATTCGGGCGCTTGAGTTATAAACCTAACTTGGTTACTTATATCCTATGGACATTGAGCAAGTCACTTCAACCTTGCTTGAAATTCAGTTTCTATACATGTTCCATGTCTCTAAAGAGTTATTACCCTGAAAAATACAAAGAATAGACTAGACAGCTTTTTTCCCTTATGATCTTTGTTTGTCAATCACATAAAAGAACTTAGAAAGACTATGCTTTGCCTTCCACTCCAGTTATGTTTATTTCTAAGAAGCAGCTTGTTCTTTCCCTACATTTTCCTTTCAGCTGTTTCTGGGTATGCCCGGGGATGAAGTGACAGTGAGGTGAGGCAAAATTCAACGATTTCTGCACATTGATGAGCTGACAGATGGAATATACCTGGGCATTTCTTTCTTCAATTCTCACCCCAGGGGAATACTTCTTGAGTTACACTTTTGGAAATGGGGATTTGGTGAATCTCAGGGCAGGCCAAATATTGAGCCAATGGTAGTTGGTAGTGCTCCAGAGCAAGGTAGGGATTTGGGGTCTGGCCCATTATGGATGTTTATTAGCTGACATCTGTTCAGCTGTCATTTCCTGATTGTTTCATTTTCATTCATTGACATTGTTGCTAGCCTTAATGCAGGAACCCATTACAAGCTAGGTAAAGTCTCTGATGAAATGAATGGGAAAGCATTTAGATCACGACTTACAGAAATAAGAAATAATTCTTATTATTTATCATGTGTCTTAGAAAAGAAAAACAAGCTGACATATGTCAAACAAAATGAAAGGCTAGAGAACAGAAACGCTTCCACAGCTGGCAATGAAGTAATGAGGTTGCTTCCTAAAGAAGAGGAAAAACTAACCCCTGAAACTAATGGAGGAAGAGGTTAAAATTTTACATCCTCTAGTTCAAAGGATGGAAATCAATTTCTGTTTACACAAGAGAAACAGAAGAATCTATTTTTTCCAAGAACAACTCTCATTGCAAGAAAAGTTACAAAAAGTTACAAAGTTACAAGGTGGAGATTTTCACAAAGAACTTGCATACAGAATAGACCAGGGATTCATGGATCACAGAATTATAGACATTGTATCTGGTCAAATCCACCTACTTCATTTCACACATAAGGACAATAATCCCCCCAAAAGTGAAGGGGCTTGTCCTGAAGTGCACAGCCACTAAGTGAGAAAGTCAGGCCAAAAATCCCAAGTGATTTCTAGTTTAGTCTTCTTTCCACTTTACCTTAATGCTTTGTTTTCCCTACTGAAAGGCATGGAAAGACGAAGGGGGAATTATATTTTCCCTTGTAGATCCTCATATGTCTGGTTTTATTCCTCTTAGAAAAAGTGATCCAATTCAAGTTCACCAAATTGCAAAGATGGTAAAGGGAGGTCACAAAAGATTCAATTGCTGAATGTGACTCATTTCATATGGAAGGTATATCTTACTCAGAGGACTGCCTGTCCTTGAAGGCAATCACTGTTGTGCTTTCTTGCTTTCACTGCTTTTCTTACTACCATAACATGAAATATTTAAGTACAGCGAATTTATATAAATGAGTAAATTAACTAGTTTCTTATATATATATATATATATATATATATATATATATATATATATATATTTTTTTTTTTTTTTTTTGGCTTTGTTGGGTCTTCATTGCTGCGCACGGGCTTTCTCTAGTTGCGGCGAGCAGGGGCTACTCTTCACTGCAGTGTGCAGGCTCCTCATTGCGGTGGCTTCTCTTGTTGCGAAGCACGGGCTCTAGGCGTGCGGGCTTCAGTAGTTGTGGCATGTGGGCTTAGTTGCTCCGCGGCATGTGGGATCTTCCCGGGCCAGGGATTGAACCATGTCCCCTGCATTGGCAGATGGATTCTTAACCACTGCACCACCAGGGAAGTCCCTATAATTTTGTATACATTTTGCAAATATAAAATGTGAGATAGGGGTGATTTTTTCAGAGAAATCCTATTACAGTATTAGTAATTCTTGCATTCTTAAAGGTTGGACATGTGTTAAAATTATATATAAATTAATGTTTTGGCTAACATTTAATATGGTTCAGTTTATATACACTAATGTATACTCAAATAATTTATTACTATTTACCTTTATTATATTTCCTTTTGAATTCTTATTATTTTGTTAAATCCCCAAATAACAAAAGTGAATCAATGGTGCAAAACCTGTATATCAAAACACGAAGTAAAGGTAAAGATAGTGACATAAATGTTACAGCTCAGAACAATCACAAATGCAAATCATGGTTATATATATATGTAAATATATATGTATATATAATTAGATTATATATTTGATAGTATATGATAGTAGCATATGACTTTGCAAGTGTGATGATGATTTTAATGAAATAGGCAAAAATGATGGGGTGGCTGGAGATGAATTTGCTCAATTGGCATACCTCAGCAGTTACCCATTACCACAAATTTCTTATATATAAGCTATCATTTCAGGGATATATAACCTATAATTTCAAGGATAAGATATCTGGCTTTCTTTTTATGTTGAAGATAAAATGGTAGAATTGTATAAGAATATTCAGCTGTGATGAAAACAGCTTGATTACCAAGAGTTTGACTCTTTTGGAACAATTGGTAATATTCTTTACTCATCAGAGAAAAAAATAAATGACATTTCTTTGGGCATATTACTGAAAGAAACCAGAGAATAGATTGACAATCCATTTATATCTATAAGGCAGTGTGAACATGCACCCATCCAACTTTTGCATAGGATATGCTCATGAACTTAGCTATTGCCAAGTGCTGAAAGCATTCTTAAATGAGAAATATCTTTTTAATAATTTTGGGGTCTAAGTTGGACACAAATAATTACCAACATTTGATGGAGTCATGACACAATTATACTTCATAAGGAATAGCAGCAAGAAAGTTAAAACTTTTAAACTTCATAAAATTAAAGTCTAAGAAAAGATGACTCAATACAAAACCTGACCTATTGGTCAAGCTATAACTGAGCAGGCTACAGATGCATATGTGAAAGTTTGCAAACAATAAATTAATTTTAAATATTATTTTTTAATTTTAAAATCTTAATTACTTTTTACACTTACCTAAAAGTGATAGTCCTGTGTGTAGCAAATGCCCTGCAACTGTTGACTATGCCTAAATTTCAGCAAACACAAGGATAGATAAATCTCTTATTCAAACTCACTGAGTTGATTCTTTTCTCTCACTCTTTCTAGGTCTATCTCAGTAAGTTTTACTTTATTTCTTTTGCCTCTTTCTGTTTCTTCCATGTTAAAATCCTGCTTCTCTTGAATCAGTCTTCCTGGATCCTTCCCCTTTTACTCTAAATTAGGACACACCTTGAATCATCTAATGCCAATTTTCTATTCTAGTTTCAAACTTTCTTCAATTCAAACTTATATACTCTCTGTACATATGGGCATAACATCCTGTTGAACATGAGGTATCTAACATAAATGTACACACCAATGGATTCAATGATATATTACAGGCCTTTTTTTTTTTTAAAGCTCTCTCTACCACATCACTTTAGCTAATTTTGAGTTCAACATGGTGTGTATTCAAGTAATGGTGTTGACTATCATATAACAAATACTTTGGGCTATCAAATTTAGGTAATCCTGGATGAAAAACATGACAGGTTCAAGCTTCATGTGGGTCAGTTAACTTCACACAGAGAAAACCTATTTCTCTGCCTTATATTATACCCCTACGCTACATCAGCAGTCTCACTAATGCCCGAAATTTTACTCCCCCACCTTATCTTACTACAGACGTGAGTTTATACACCTATAAAAATAGCATTATATTAGGTAAAATGGGATTTCACCCAGCTTTCTACTCTCATACAGTTTTCCTCATACTACTCATTTTCTCTCTGCCCATGTGACTCCCAGCTCATTTCAGTATAAACTCTAGGATGACTGTTAAGCAATAAACCAATCCTGCTACATTCCTCACACCTTCTTAAAGTAACTAGAACCAAGCTTTCCCACAAAACACCTAAGATCTATTCCAGTGGATGTTCTACCTTCATCTCTCTCTTTGACATTGCGTAATGTTCACCACTCTTTCTTAATAGTGTTGCTCTCTTAGTTTCCATGGTAACACTTCTTTTCTTGTAGGACATAGAGTATCTAACATAAAAGTACATACCAAGACAGTTCGTGATTATAAAAGTACATACCAAGACAGTTCATGATCACAGCTACATCTTTTATTACCTTATTATTCCTCCTCCACCCTTACTATGCCTAGCACTGTGTTAACATGCTGTTTGCTCATGGAAATGCCACTGACTAATTGACTAGAGTACTCACACTTTAACCATTGCTTTTGGCCAGAGTTCCCTCCTTGGCTTTTTTCCCTTCTCGCTCCTCACTTTCTTCCTCAACCATTTCATTCATCCCTTAGAATTCTATTATCACCTATACACTGATGATTCTGAGAGCTTCATCTCCAGTCTAGCCAACTTCCCCAAAATACATTTTTACAGCATACTATGTAACAACAATTTCAGTATGCCCCATACCTAACTCAAGTTCAACATGTTTAAAACTAAATTCATAATCATTTCCTCCATCTGCAATTAGCTTAATTGGCTCCTCCTGTATTTATAATCATGATGAATGTACCAACACCTACTTAGAATCCATGTAAGAATCTAATGTTTATCCTACATTCCTCTCTCTTTTATCACCTAAAGCCAGTGGATCACTAACTTTAGTCAGCTCAACATCATAAAAACCTTGGTTGCTGGCCCCATCCATATGTTCCACCCCCAGAGCCCCCTATTAATTTCTCACCTTGACTATTACAACAGTTTTCCTCTGAATTATATGGCTATAGGAACTTCCATTTTAAATCTATTTCTGTCACTGCTTCTAGAGACAGTGATCTTTCTAGCACATTTTTCTGACCAAGTTACTACTTTACTTATAATTGTTCAATGGCTTCCCATTATCTACAAGACAAAGTTTAAAGTCTTTAGCATGGTAAAGTAAGTCCTTCATGATGTGCTGCCTGCCTACGGGTTTGGCTTCATCTACCAGCAATCACCACACACCACACACCATTCAGATACAGAGCACCTATGTTCTGTACCTGAATACTCATGGTCAGAACTGTATGCTTTAGAGTTGTACACTCAAACAATTACTTTGGGACAAGCATCACAGTTGCCTTGGGGCAGAACTAGAGTGGCAGAAGCTCATCATATTCTCTAACTTCTTATATCCTGGAAAACCTATTATCACTGAGGAGTCACTTATACCACAGCAGCAACACTAAGAAAGGCGGTAATAAGTAAAATATTTATTAAGTTCACTCACTAACTGAAGCTTTGCAAGTGACATGAAAGAAGGTTTATGCAGGCTCCTTAGTTTCATGGGAGCACTAGCATATAGCTGAATAAGATGTCATTTCAGGCTCTGACCATTGGTCTGGAGTCAGAAAAAAAATAGGTTAAAACCTTTCTTCTGTCTCTTGACTTCTTTGAATTTGTTTCCACATTAGTAAAATGAGAATAATAATAACTAGTTGGTGGGTTGTTTGGAGAATTCAGTGAGATAAATTATCTCGTATAGTGCCTGGAACATAATAGGTACATTTAATTATGGCTATTATATAATAATAGTGTTGACAAATTAGAGATGTCATGATTTTGGAGGACAAAATAGCTCATTTTTCACATAAGAGGAAAGTGTATTTTTTAATAATAAATGCTCTGGGTCTTTATAAGCTATCAATTAATGAATACATATTGATATGTGTCAGGATCTAAGTTGTGAGGGGTGGTTACAGAACAATAAACACATGTATGTTTTATACCTCTTTTTTCCTACCTTTTAGAGACCTATGTTATAGTTGGGGAGAGAAGATGAATACCTGAAGCAAAGCTCCCATGAACACATAGAGGAAGCACTAGTTCCAGGTTCCCAACTCAGCAGTTCTTATGCTCACAACTTTGTCGTGCACACAGTTCCAGGGTGGAACCAACTGAAAGTAAAATATTTTTCTCAATTTCTGGCTACTTGCCCCAACCAATGAGTAGAAACGCTGTGGGCAAATGTCCTGAATGATTCGTATAGACTGATAATAGATCATAATTGTATTTGTAATGAATATCCTTTTGCTGAGCAACATGGGGATATAAAGCTGACAGGGAAGAAAGCACAGTGAGTTCACCACACAAAAACAAAAACAGAGGAATTAATTGTGAGAGAGAATGTCTCTTTCAAATTTCTGTAGACCCTTCCCAAACAGTAGAAGTAGTGGAACATTGCTGCTAAATAATCATAAAATATTGCTAATAATCTTGGCAAGGATGGTCTTCACTTTTAAGCACAAAGTTTCCACATTCAAGAGAAAGGGGCCAAGTACTTTGGGAAACTAAAAAAAAATATCAAGGAACAAAGCTCATGTGGTCGCTATTGCCCTCAGCCTTACAGAACTTCCTCAGGAGTTGCATTTGACCATTTGTTCCCCTAACCAGCCCAGCTGCTCTCACCAGGATACTGTTCTGTCCTAGGAAACTGCCTGGTGTGTATTCTATTTTAGAAGTACACTTATCATTGCTCTTGAATTGCCATTTTTGCCTTTGGAAATGCTCACAGGAACTAGCATTCAGAAGGTGGAAAGATTTTTGAAAGCTAGAAAATTTCCCAGTAGGAGTTCCAATTCTCAGAAAGCCATTAAAGAACACAGGCTGGGTCATAGCTAATACAACAACAAAGCTGAAAATATCACTCAAACCATAATATTGAGTTAACAGTATTATTATAAGATGACAAAGAGTAATTATTAACAATATTTGCTGTCATGCATCGCTTCCTACCTTTTGCTAATGCTTTACATTGATTTTCTCAATTAATATTCACAGCATTTATATTCTGTATAAATGTAGGAACTGAAGCTCAGGGAGGTTAGGTAATTTGCTCATAGTTACCCAATTAATAAGTTGGCCAGGATGGGATTCGAACCCAAGTGTCTGTTTCTCCCACCACCCCAATTCATTTGAATCCCTTCCAGTAATGGAGCCTAACCCTTAAAACAAGCATAAATGTGATGGACCCTCAAAGTAAGTAAGCTGAGTTCTGCATTTATATGGTGAAGAAAGCAGTTTTTTCTGACATTTTATATCTGCTATATTTTATCTAGACATCTTTTGCTTTCGGGGTTTCAAGAGAAAATGGTGCAAAGTTACAGAATCCTGAGAAGATATTAATAATTGATTTGTGCCTGCTATATGTCAAGTACTTTACAAATATTACTTCTTATTTTCAGGACAGTCCTTCAAGTTATTAGTATCATTGTCATTTAACATATGAGAAAACTAAAGCTCATAAAAATGGTTATAGAGCTAGAACCTGAGTTCCTATATTCCAAAGAGTCTTAACACCTACTTTGGTGTTTTAGCAATTGGAGGCATTTTGGTGCTGATGCCCTCTTCCCCAGCCATCTCCTCTTCTGAAGCATAATATCATAAATAAATTTTTAATTAAAATTAAATAGGATAAAAGACTATTTTGTAAAACTCTTTTCAGAATTATTAGAGTAAAGGCAGAATAATGAAATCCTGCCTTTGGTCAGACTTTGGGTGTGCCAAATTTAATTTTTATCAAATGAACCAAATCAAACAAATATTTTAAAAGTATCAAGCCATACTTGGCTTCATTTGCCAATAGCTGGCTTACTGAATTGTGTCCATATCAGATACAGTAGCTCAGAAAAAGGAGGGTTCTTCATTATCTATGGGCATCAATTGCCAAAGGATACAGATTTCTCCTTCCATCCCTCCCTTGATTATACACTAACTTGTTTCTATCTGTTATTTATTGCCACAATAATGCTGTGTAACAAATCACCCCAAAAACTCAGGGGCTTTAAAGTACTAAGCCTTTATTTAGGTCAGGAGTCTGTGGGTTGAGAATTTAAGCTGTACTCAGATGGATGGTTCTTCTGGTCTTTGGTGGGCTTACTCACATGTCTGGTGGTTGGTGATTGATAGTTGGGTCATAGGGGTGTCAGGGATACATGTCTTTCATCATGCAGCAGTCGAAACTATGCATGTCATCATGTTAAAGGGAGAGTAGCAAGAAAAGAGGCAGGAACAGGCAAGCACTTTTTAAAGCCCTTGCTTGCATTAAATTTTCTGCTTTCCAATTAGCCAAAGAAAGTCACAAGGCCAAGCCCAGCGTCTACAAAGATCAATGATATGGGGAGGCTTGATATAGATGGCGATTAGTGCAATCCATATATCATATTCCACTCTTATAATAATTATTCACAACATTCCTACATGCAAAATATGCTTTCCTCCAATGCAGGATCTCAAAAGTCTCATTCAGTCATATCATCAGGCCTAGAATCCAGTATCTCATGATCGATGATCAGGTGCTGATAAGGCTCCTCTGATGAGGATCCAAAGACCAAGGAATTAAAATGAAAATTTACTGGCCACCCACATACCCAACATTCAGTGATGATAGAGGGACTGGATACAAAAATACTCTATTTCAGAAAGGGAAAAAAAATGTGGGAAGCAGCTAGCCCTGGTATACATATATAGCATTTCCCACTGGACAAATGTAGCCAGAACCCTACAAAGTAGGGGTGGGCAATGTGTCTTAACTATGTCCCATTACAATTCATGAGAATGACTCACCTGTCCATTGATTTCCATGGCTTTTAACTTTATTCTCTGAAATACTATTCTTTTTCCATTCTGCTCGGTCGCTTCTGAAGAGGGCATTTATAAATATAATTTCTGAGCAACATTTTATCCTGCCTCCTGCTCACAGAATATTGAAGGCCCAGTGCTTTTCTGAGTTTTATACAATCTCATTCTCTTTTAATCCAGGCTGGTTGCACTTTTGCCCATACAACTCCCTTAAAACTTTTTGGGCTTCATATAAATATTGTTCAAGTCCACTACATTGGCAAAAGCCACAGTTATAACTTTTTTTGAGATAGGCCTCTTTGTCTAAATTTTATTAGTGTTTCTTCAGACATGTCAGGCTGTTGCAAGGCAACACCCTTAAGATTTCTAGAAATACTTTTGTCTAGTTGAGAGGGTCTACTTAGAAATTCCTTAATTCTATCGATATCTTAACACAGTCTTACAAAACTGTTTTGGTCTTTAGTATTAAGACCACATGTTTCTGGCAGCTCCCTGGATTTAATCTGTTACTAGCACGAGAGGCTAGAGATGAGAAAATTTTTTTTTTTCTAATCCAGTGAGTTCTGTTAGTCTCTAAATTTTACTTAAAAACTGTCCAGTTCTTTAACTCATCTCTTTCTTGTTGTATCTTATTATGCATAGCTAGTAAGAGCCAGGTGACATTTTCAACGTTCTGTCTGGCAATATCTTAACTCAAGTATAAATGCTAATTTGGTATATTTTCTATATTCTAAGTTACCACATTTTACCAAATGTTTCACTCGATAACATGGTTTGCCATTTATCCAGGCTGCTACAGCAGCTTCCTCACCATTTTTCAGCCTCCATTCTTTCAACACTGTTTTTCCAGTCTCTACCCACTGCCTTTCCCAAAGCCAATGACACATGTTTTAGATTTTTATTATAATAGTTCTAAGAACAAATTTCTCTGTTTATTATCTATTGCTACAATAATGCTATATAACAAAACAAATCCAGCTCAGGGATTTAAATCACTAAGCATTTGTTAGCTCACAAGTCTGTGGGTTAGTGATTTAGAATGAACTTATCTGGGCCATTCTTCTAGTCTGAGCTGAGCTTCCTCACATGTTTGGAGGTTGGCTGGCTGTCAACCAGGGTAATAGCCATTACTGGGCCAGCTGTGTGTTCCACATCATCCAGCAGTCTATCCTGGGAATTTTATCATGGTGAAGGCAAAGAAAAAAGAAAAGTGGAAACACCAAGTACTTTTTCAAGCTACTGACTGCATCAAATTTTCTAATGTTTCATTGGCCAAAACAAGTTTCATGGTCAACTCAAGTCAATATGAGAAGACACTGCCAAATGATGTTGACACAAGGAGACATGAAAAATCAGGGCCATTAATTCAATCAATCTAAAAGCACATTATATAATTGTCTCAAATGTGTGAACACTTTTTCATCCCAATAAGATGACAGACATCTCCAAGAAAAGGAATTGCTATGCCTTTTTTGTTTTCTCTAAGAATTGCTAAGAAAACACATATTTTGTGAAATAGAAGATATGGGAAATAGAGTAATAGTTCAAAGACATGTGGATTTAGATGAGGATTTTCAATATCCAATGTCTACAGGGGTCTGAAAGGTAGTGTAATTAATGAAGCCAGTGGGGACAGGAAAAAATGGGCTGTGGCAGGGATTATGGTGAACTGTAAAGCCCCATATAAAAGCAGCAGCTACTATTCACTTCCAACAGATCATTGTCCTAAATATGGGCAAAGTGTTGCCAGATACTACAATTTTTCAAAACAACCTGGAAATTCAGATTTTTTTTTGATGTGAAATCTCCTGCTTTTTATTATTGGTAACTAATTCAATGAAAAATAAAAACTAAAACATTGAGTAGACCATTACTAGATGGTTTCACAAAAAAATGTCCACAACTGCAAGCTGGATCTGGGCCATAGGTTGCCAGTTTGTAACCTGTGCTTTAGATCTTTGTAGATAGATGGTTCTTAACTTTTGTCCAGCTTTACTGAAATATAATTAACACATAAAATTGTAAGATATTTAAAGTGTACAATGCAATGATTGGATATATGTAAACATTGTGAAATGATTCCTCCCATTGATTTAGTTAACACATCCATCACCTCATATATTTATCTTTTTCTGTGTGTTGAGAACATTTGAGTTCTACTCTCTTAGCAAATTTAAATTATACAAAAGAGTTATCAACTATAATCACCACGTTATACTTTAGATCCTCAGGCCTTATTCATCTTATAACTAAAAGTTGATACCCTTTTACCAATCTTCCCCTATTTTCCCCACTCCCAGCCCCTGTCAACCACTTTTCTACTCTTTTTTCCCTATGATTTTGACTTTTTTTTCCTTTTTCTTTTTTTTTTTCAGATTCCACATACAAGTGGTACCATGTGGTATTTGTCTCTGTCTGGCTGGCTTATTTCACTTAGCATAATGCTCTCCAGGTTCACATTTTCTTTATCCATTCATCTGTCGGTGGACACTTAAGTTGTTTCCATAACTTGGCTATTTGTGAATAATGCTGCTATGAACATGGGAGTATAGATGATAGATGGTTTTTAATTTCAAATTCAATACATCACAAATAAATCTAGTCTGGATGTGAGTTGGAAATTAGCACATAATCCAGTACTTTCTACCTTTCAATGATATTACATTTGCATCTAGATTTTTTTTTTTTTTGCTTTCATGATGACCATGCAAATAAACAGTTTATAAAGGTTCAACCCAGTCAAAGCCCAATTCAAACTGGTATAGGCTTAATGAGAATCTGGCATAAGACCTGATTTTTCTTTCTAGTATTTCCCATACATGTTGGTATCCATGGAAATCTAGGGTTTTCCCTAAATATGCATACACACAATGCACTGAAAGAAGTTATTAAAGTAAAGGCTAAGCTTGATGCTGAAGACACAAATTAGGAAGTTCAGTCAAAGTAACTCTACTAGTAGCACCAAATATCTAGCTAAAAATAGTCAGTGTTTCATTGAAACTCTTAGATTTATTTTCCCCAGTATTATGAGGAAATAAAAAGACTGTGAAGATAGTAGAGACATAGGAGGGTTAGTAAAAATGGCTTGAAGAAATGTAAATTCCACTGCTTAGATAGATTTAGGCATTTCATACTATGGTATACTAAAAAAAAAGATAATTTACACATCAATTGTCAGACTTGGACTAAAAAATAATAAGGTCCTTTTGGCAATCCACTGGACAAGTGTCTTGGATAATACGAAATTCTGTTCCATGTTGAGTTGTATTGTGTCTACTTCTGGGCACTGCATTTGAAAAGAGCAGCACTACACTAGAGTATATTCAGAGCAGAGTGACCAGGATAATTAAAACTAAAAGACTTATTATCCCAGTTTGCTGGGGATTGAGGGAGTTCACAGGATGCAGGGTTTTCAGTGCTAAAACTAGGAAAACAAACCAAGTCGGTCACCCTACGGAGACCTTGAATCCATACTGTAGAAAGAAATGCTAAGGGTTTCAGTACATTTACCTGAGAGAAGGCATGATAAATTCTTCTGTGTATACTTAAAGACCACTATTATTTTCTTCTATATAGCCCCAAGAGGTTACAAGGATCAATAGGTAAAGTTACAGATTTTGGTTCAGTAAAAGAAAAAACTATTTACAGTCATACCAGCCTAAAGATGAAATGAGATACATCAAGAAGTAGATGTTGATGAAAATTCTCAATTAATGGGAAGCCTTTGATGTAAAGATATATCAGGGGCTTCCCTGGTGGCGCAGTGGTTGAGAATCTGCCTGCTAATGCAGGGGACACGGGTTCGAGCCCTGGTCTGGGAAGATCCCACATGCCGCGGAGCAACTGGGCCCGTGAGCCACAACTGCTGAGCCTGCGCGTCTGGAGCCTGTGCTCCGCAACAAGAGAGGCCGCGATAGTGAGAGGCCCGCGCACCGCGATGAAGAGTGGCCCCCGCTTGCCACAACTAGAGAAAGCCTTCGCACAGAAACGAAGACCCAACACAGCCAAAAATAAATTAATAAAAATAAATAAATAAATAAATAAAGATATATCAGGAATGTTGCAAAGAGGATTCTAATTTTTGGAGGAGGAGAAGGGGTTTGGATTATATGGCCTTTACGGTTCCTTCCAGTTCTGTTTACAACCTCCATGATTCTATTATGATTATAGGATATTTTAAGTAAGACAACCAATATAAGTTTGAAAATTTTACATTCATTATCAAAAAAGTAATGGAAGAATTCTGAAAGAGCAAAATAAGGAGAACCATAGGGCAGGAGAGAAAACAAAATTAATCTGAGGTTAGTGTAACAAGTGATGTAAGCTGTCAAGTCACTTGAAGCAGGCAGCCTCAGATAAGAGATCAGCCATGGATGAAGAAAGACCATTTTAGAAGAGAATGAGAAACAGTCACTGAGGACGGTAAAGTAATTCAAGCATTAAATTAATTCTTAAATGTTTACCAAAGGGATGACGAAAAATATGCCTACTCCTCTGTGTCTCAAGAAAAGTGTTTAAGTCACCAGGGTAACTGAAATGCCAAGTATCTAGACAAGATCGGTGCCAAGTATTAACCCTAAGTTTGCCTGCACCAAATTTCTGTATCATCTAAGAGAGAAACTTTAAGCCTGTCCTTGACTTCTTGCATTTGGGTTAAGTAGCACCAGGAACTGGCAAAATGGAAGTCAGAGTCATGCCCAAAGTACTTCCATCTGTTTGAGACCAACCAGTTTTAGTGCCCACAGGGCAGAAGAGCCCTTCACAAGATTGAATGAAAAAGAATTGGCTGAACTCCAGATCCTGAGGCACTAATACAAACCTGAATTTCATTTTCAGAACCTTGCTTTCATAACACAGTCTACCTGAATTTGCTAATTTGCAAAACTTTCCCACCCCTATTTTCTTACCTATATTAAGGATGAGTTTTGTCTTCAAAATAATCGAGGCATGAGAGTAAATTGCAGTGGGATCCAAATAAAGTTACAGAAACAGAATCACAGTTAAACTTATTGGATTCTCACTGAATGCATAGTTTCGTACTAATTATTGCGGGGCTGCGAAGAAAAAATAGCTGTTTCCTCTGACTTCAATGAACTTACAGTTCCTGGGGCAAGACAGGACAAAATATTTCAATTTGACAAATGTTACTTGAGCACTCACTAATGGGGTTCAGTACTTTCACACACTTGTCTTAGAGTGGATATTGTCCACATTTTACAAGTGAAGCAATATGAATTGCCCATAGGGTAACCATATGTACCTTTTTGCCCTGGCCAGTCCCAGTTTACGTATGTTGTTTCGGTGTAATTTTTAACAGCATTCTTTTTCACTCTCCAAATTTCCTCAGTTTTGATTATCAATTATATGGTCACCTCACAGTAGTAGATGGCAGACCTGAGATGAAAATAATGGTCTGCTGATTTCCTGTGCTCTTTTGAACGTGGTCTTAAATTGGATATTCTGTGGTGAGAATATGACAGACATGAATTGCTATCTTCTGAAAGTCCATTGCTAACACTACCACTTCCACACGATTACTCATTCATCCTTATGTAAGCACTCTTGTCCCTTTGTGGCCTGATACCTGGTCGATCATCCTCATCTGTTCTTTCCTACCTGTATCACAGCTACTACCACACATTTTCAACTTAGGACTGTAGAAACTCAATATTTTCATTGATCATGAATCCAAAACCCTGGCCTTAGGCTTTCTTGACTCCTTAAAATCACAATCAATTGACATGTGACACCTATTCCCATGACCATTTATTGGATACCAAATGATTATCAGGAACTATGCCACCTCTTAAAAACTAAAACTCCAATACCACACGTAAACCAAAACTTCCTTTTATTCCAGCTTTTCTACCATCATTACTGCCTAACCAACTTCCTTCAGTCTCATTTATAGTTACTGTTTGTTAACCCCCATGTTTTCTGCCAGATAATCAAACTATTTCTGGCTTCACTTTCCTTTTTACTCAGTCTGGACTCCATGAAAATCTCATCTATTCCTATGATTTTTATTTTTTTTATATTCAAAAAACATGAAAACAGAGTCATATATTTGTAGCCATAGCACTTCACATAAAAACCTGGGTTATAGGGCTTCCCTGGTGGCGCAGTGGTTGAGAGTCTGCCTGCCAATGCAGGGGACGCGGGTTCGAGCCCTGGTCTGGGAAGATCCCACATGCCGCGGAGCGGCTGGGCCCGTGAGCCACAATTACTGAGCCTGCGCGTCTGGAGCCTGTGCTCCGCAACAAGAGAGGCCGCGATGGTGAGAGGCCCGCGCACCGCGATTAAGAGTGGCCCCCGCTTGCCGCAACTAGAGAAAGCCCTCGCACAGAAACGAAGACCCAACACAGCCATAAATAAATAAATAAATAATTAATTAAAAAAAAATGAGTCCTTACAGAGCTGGAGGGGATAAACTATCCTTTAAAAAAAAAAATCCTGGGTTATAACGGGTACTCAACAAATGTATGTTGAATAAAGAAATTATAACGGGGGTATTACCTGTTCTATATTAAATTTTCTCCTTTGAATTTTCATAATGGAGTTATAAATAGCATATCTGAAAGGGCTAGGTGGTATATCACTGGTCTAATGAGGCTGTAGTAATTAGTCAAATCCTCAGGTGAACCAGGCTTGCTTTGAACTACTACATGAAAATAAAATAATATCCTAATCTGTGATCAGCTATGCCACTTACTATTACTTTTATGATTAGATTTTATAATATTAGTAAGTGTAAATCTCTTTATTCCCTCCTAGGTACTTAGCAACTTATTTTAATTGTTGGCCAGTAGGTATGCAGTGGCTCCCAGCCTTTGGGCTTATGCCCTAAATAGCAGGATGTCCTATAGGAATAGTCAGTTTATAGGCACAGTTAGCATTACACATTGCATATGAGAAGTGCTCCAGAATTCACTGATGAATAAGCATATTTTCTCACTCATATATGCACAGAAAAAATTAAAATGTAATTATATAAAAAGAGCCAAATGGAAACATTTTAAAAATTGTGTTTTTAAAAAGTATGTACCATTCATCAACCAATATTTTCAAAATATAAACACTTTCATACAATGAAATACCTTATTTGTAAACAGTTCACTATTTTAAATAACTGTAATATAAGTAGGGCTTTGTGAAATTTATTTTTTTACTCACCCTGAAAGTTTCTTGAATTCCAGGTTTGTTTGTAGTTATGCAACACCTATACAGCTTTACTTCATTAGTCTTTGGTAGACTTATGTTTCTGATTGTGGCAGACCAGGTACTTTCAGACCAATCCATCTACTGAGGACACCAAAAATAATCTGAATAAAACATAAAAATAAAAATTTTATATAAAATAATATAATGTAATATAAATTACACACAAAGAGTATATATTCTATATAACATGTGTGTATATATATATTTCTTCATAATTATTATATACTATAAAAACTATAAATTGTAGTTCAGGAGTAACAAAAAAGAGGATTCCTGTTAAACATCTGAAGTTTTCAGTTGGGAATTTGAAGGTCTAGATTCCACTACTACACTACTAGAATAGACAAATCATTACAAAGACACTCAAACCTTCATGGATTAAGGAAATCTGGAATTGCTAATGCCTTCACCCAACTATTTGCCAGAATGAAAATTAAATCATCTCTGGAGGAAGAGAACATCATCTAGAATATCAAATTTATCTAAAATCTTATACACAATTCTTTGGCCTTGAATAAAATATACCCAACCTTGCACAAATAAAGGATGTGAGAAATTAAAGAAAAAATACACACTACAAGTAGACAAACAGGAGATTCATATGTTGAAGTTATCATACAAGGGCTATAGAATAATTCCGACTATTATAGTTGAAGAATTTCAAAAATATAACAAAACTTGTCAGAAAGCTAGAAACTAAAAATTAAGAACCATATGGGACTTCCCTGATGGTCCAGTGGTTAAGACTCTGTGCTCCCACTGCAGGGGGCGCCAATCCCTGGTCAGGGAACTAAGATCCCGCATGTCATGCAGCATGGCCAAAAAAATCCAAAAAAACCAAAAACTCCCCACAAAAACCATATAGAAATTCTAGAATTTAGAGATACACTAATTGAAAAACTCAAAAAAATTGTTTTTTCTCTACTTTGCACAGTAGACAAAACTGAAGAAAGACATAGTTAATTGTAGGTTAGTCAGAAAAATGTTCATCCCAAAGCACAGAGAAACAAAAAGAAATGAATGTGAGTAAAGGCTTAACACATCAGGCCTGGATCTTGGAAATTACAGAGCTGTGTAAATATTGTGTCTATATCTGCCTTGTTCACTATGTGAGAATGCACTTGGATTGGAAGAGATGTGAGCTGGCATTTGGGACTTGGGCCTACATGAATAGAATGATATTCAGCAGTTAAAAACAAAGGCAATAATATCTTTGTGTCAAAGGGATTTACACACATCTTGGCACTTATCTTTGGAAGCTGTAAATGCCCTAGGTGCATGACAGACCAACCAATTCTGTATATACTTGCATATCTCTTGGGATCCCTGATAGGGTGAAGGTGCTATATCTACTGGATTTTTTGTTTTTTAACCTGTATCCACAATTATGTTGGTACAAATGGAAATACAGAAAATACACAATCAAAATATTGAATATGATGGAATAATCATATATGGTTGTTTATACATATATATATTATTATATGATATGAATAATATGATATATAATAATATATAACATATATATGCTATATATACCCAATATATATAATAATACATATATAAATATAACTATATATAATGTTATATATGTTGTATACATATATATGCTATATATATATGCATGATTAGAGAGGAGAAAGACAATTGGTCAGAAATAATACTGAAGAAGTAATGTCTGAAAATATTCCAAACTGATAAAAGACATTAAGCCACAGATTCAAGAACCACTATAAATGCCAGGAATAAGAATACAATTAAGACAACACCTAGACATGTCATAAGAGCATTACTAATAACCAAAGACAAAGGAAAAATATTAAATCCAGCCAGAAAAAAAGCCATATTAGCATCAAAGGAGCAACAATATGGATAACTTGTCAACAGAAACAGTGTAATGAGATTTTCAAAGTTCTAAAAGAAATTAGTTAACATATACTTCTATAAATAGCAAGAAGGGACTTCAAAATGAAGGTACCAGAAGTCTATTTCTGACTTAGATGTAGGTATCAGACAACCCCTTTCACCAAGAAAAATTATAATGCTATTTAAAAATAAAAAGAGTGATTTGAAGGCATAAAAGCACACCCAAGGTAGCCAAGACTTGAGTCAAGCTCACACAGAGAACGGAGACAAATTGGAGTATGTATATAAAACACAGAGAGCTGTTCAAAGACATCAGAGTATACCCAAGGCAGCCAGACTTGATATATCAAGGTCAAGTGAGAATGAAGGCACACTGAAGTAAACCCTAAAATTGTGGCTCTTTTCCCTTTTAAGGCATTCTACAATTCTTGCAAGGAGCATGAAGGCTAACAGAAAGCAGATTTCTTGAGCTTGCAGTAGTCTCACTGGGCTTAGAAAACAAATGTTAGCATTTAGGGCTACAAAAAAAGCCATAATCTAAGGGCCAATATTTCAGAGAAAAGGGAACCACAGCAAAGTGAGTCTAACATTCTACACACAATTTTCCCTTGAAGCAGTTTTATAAGTTCCAAGCTTTACTTGTATGGAGTATTATTCTGAGAAACCAAACTAAAAGTAGCTGTAAGAGGTGAAAAGGCTAAGCAGAGATTCCAGCAGTGTCATGGCACTAAGGAGACAAAAAATAGACGTTAGAGCCTACAAAGGAAGAAGCACCCTGGTAAATGATCAAGGCTTTCTGGTAAGACTCTGAAAGGGATGTGTCCCAGAGAAAGGACAAAATGTAAATAGATCAGCCTCAATAGGATCAAGGCAATTTGGCCATACTCTATCTTCCTGTAAGAAGGAAAGTATATTCTCTCTAAAGGAAAATAATGAGATCCAGAGTCTCTAAATTTTTCTTGCATAATGACTAGTAATCAGTATAAAATTAACAGGCATGGCATGAAACAGGACCAACCGACTTAAATCCAACAGAAAAGGCAGTCAATAGAAACAGACCCAATGGTGATCCAGATATTGAAGTTATAAGACACAAACTTATGAAGAACTATGATGAATATTTTCAAGAATATAGGCAAGGGATTGATTCAAGAAGAAGATATAACAATTGTAAATATTTATGCACCCAACATAGGAGCACCTCAATACATAAGGCAAATACTAATAGCCATAAAAGGGGAAATCGACAGTAACACAATCATAGTAGGGGACTTTAACACCCCACTTTCACCAATGGACAGATCATCCAAAATTAAAATAAATAAGGAAACACAAGCTTTAAATGATACATTAAACAAGATGGACTTAATTGATATTTATAGAACATTCCACTCAAAAACAACAGAATACACATTCTTCTCAAGTGCTCATGGAATATTCTCCAGGATAGATCATATCTTGGGTCACAAATCAAGCCTTGGTAAATTTAAGAAAATTGAAATCATATCAAGTATCTTTCCCGACCACAATGATATGAGACTAGATATCAATTACAGGAAAAGATCTGTAAAAAATACAAACACATGGAGGCTACACAATACACTACTTAATACAAACACATGGAGGCTACACAATACACTACTTAATAACGAAGTGATCACTGAAGAAATCAAAGGGGAAATAAAAAAATACCTAGAAACAAATGACAATGGAGACATGACGACCCAAAACCTATGGGATGCAGCAAAAGCAGTTCTAAGAGGGAAGTTTATAGCAATACAAGCCTACCTCAAGAAACAGGAAGCATCTCAAATAAACAACCTAACCTTGCACTGAAAGCAATTAGAGAAAGAAGAACAAAAAAACCCCAAAGTTAGCAGAAGGAAAGAAATCATGAAGATCACATCAGAAATAAATGAAAAAGAAATGAAGGAAACAATAGCAAAGATCAATAAAACTAAAAGTGGGTTCTTTGAGAAGATAAACAAAACTGATAAACCATTATCGAGACTCATCAAGAAAAAAAGAGAGAAGACTCAAATCAATAGAATTAGAAACGAAAAAGGAGAAGTAACAACTGACACTGCAGAAATACAAAGGATCATGAGAGATTACTACAAGCAACTCTATGCCAATAAAATGGACAACCTTGAAGAAATGGACAAATTCTTAGAAATGCACAACCTGCTGAGACTGAACCAGGAAGAAATAGAAAATATGAACAGACCAATCACAAGCACTGAAATTGAAACTGTGATTAAAAATCTTCCAACAAACAAAAGCCCAGGACCAGATGGCTTCACAGGCGAATTCTATCAAACATTTAGAGAAGAGCTAACACCTATCCTTCTCAAACTCTTCCAAAATATTGCAGAGGGAGGAACACTCCCCAACTCATTCTACGAGGCCACCATCACCCTGATACCAAAACCAGACAAAGATGTCACAAAGAAATAAAACTACAGGCAAATATCACTGATGAACAGAGATGCAAAAATCCTCAACAAAATACTAGCAAACAGAATCCAACAGCACATTAAAAGGATCATACAACATGATCAAGTGGGGTTTATTCCAGGAATGCAAGGATTCTTCAATATACGCAAATCAATCAACGTGATACACCATATTAACAAATTGAAGGAGAAAAACCATATGATCATCTCAATAGATGCAGAGAAAGCTTTCGAAAAAATTCAACACCGATTTATGATAAAAGCCCTGCAGAAAGTAGGCATAGAGGGAACTTTCCTCAACATAGTAAAGAAACATAATATGACAAACCCACAGCCAACATTGTCCTCAATGGTGAAAAACTAAAACCATTTCCACTAAGACCAGGAACAAGACAAGGTTGCTCACTCTCACCACTATTATTCAACATAGTTTTGGAGGTTTTAGACACAGCAATCAGAGAAGAAAAAGAAATAAAAGGAATCCAAATCGGAAAAGAAGAAGTAAAGCTGTCACTGTTTGCAGATGACATGATTCTATACATAGAGAATCCTAAAGATGCTACCAGAAAACTACTAGAGCTAATCAATGAATTTGGTAAAGTAGCAGGATACAAAACTAATGCACAGAAATCTCTTGCATTCCTATATACTAATGATGAAAAATCTGAAAGTGAAATTAAGAAAACACTCCCATTTACCACTGCAACAAAAAGAATAAAATATCTAGGACTAAACCTACTTAAGGAGACATAAGACCTGTATGCAGAAAATTATAAGACACTGATGAAAGAAATTAAAGATGATACAAATAGATGGAGAGATATACCATGTTCTTGGATTGGAAGAATCAACATTGTGAAAATGACTCTACTACCCAAAGCAATCTACAGATTCAATGCAATCCCTATCAAACTACCACTGGCATTTTTCACAGAACTAGAACAAAAAATTTCACAATTTGTATGGAAACACAAAAGACCCCGAATAGCCAAAGCAATCTTGAGAATGAAAAATGGAGCTGGAGGAATCAGGCTCCCTGACTTCAGACTATACTACAAAGCTACAGTAATCAAGACAGTTTGGTACTGGCACAAAAACAGAAATATAGATCAATGGAACAGGATAGAAAGCCCAGAGATAAACCCACGCACATATGGTCACCTTATCTTTGATAAAGGAGGCAAGAATATACAGTGGAGAAAAGACAGCCTCTTCAATAAGGGGTGCTGGGAAAACTGGACAGGTACATGTAAAAGAATGAAATTAGAACACTCCTTAACACCATACACAAATATAAACTCAAAATGGATTAAAGACCTAAATGTAAGGCCAGACACTATCAAACTCTTAGAGGAAAACATAGGCAGAACACTCTTTGACATAAATCACAGAAAGACCCTTTTTGACCCACCTCCTAGAGAAATGGAAATAAAAACACAAATAAACAAATGGGACCTAATGAAACTTCAAAGCTTTTGCACAGCAAAGGAAACCATAAACAAGACAAAAGACAACCCTCAGAATGGGAGAAAATATTTGCAAATGAAGCAACTGACAAAGGATTAATCTCCAAGATTTACAAGCAGCTCATGCAGCTCAATATCAAAAAAAACAAACAACCCAATCCAAAAATGGGCAGAAGACCTAAATAGACATTTTTCCAAAGAAGATATACAGATTGCCAACAAACACATGAAAGAATGCTCAACATCATTAATCATTAGAGAAATGCAAATCAAAACTACAATGAGATATTATCTCACACCGGTCAGAATGGCCATCATCAAAATATCTAGAAACAATAAATGCTGGAGAGGGTCTGGAGAAAAGGGAACACTCTTGCACTGTTGGTGGGAATGTAAATTGATACAGCCACTATGGAGAACAGTATGGAGGTTCCTTAAAAAACGAAAAATAGAACTACCATACGAGCCAGCAATCCCACTACTGGGCATATACCCTGAGAAAACCATAATTCAAAAAGAGTCATGTACCAAAATGTTCATTGCAGCTCTATTTACAATAGCCAGGTCATGGAAGCAACCTAAATGTCCATCATCAGATGAATGGATAAAGAAGATGTGGCACATATATACAATGGAATATTACTCAGCCATAAAAAGAAATGAAATGGAGTTATTTTTAGTGAGGTGGATGGAGTTAGAGTTTGTCATACAGAGTGAAGTAAGTCAGAAAGAGAAAAACAAATACAGTATGCTAACACATATATATGGAATCTAAGGGGGGGAAAAAAAGGTCATGAGGAACCTAGTGGCAAAATGGGAATAAAGACACGGACCTACTAGAGAATTGACTTGAAGATATGGGGAGGGGGAAGGGTACGATGTGACAAAGTGAGTGAGTGGCATGGACATATATACACTACCAAACGTAAAATAGATAGCTAGTGGGAAGCAACCGCATAGCACAGGGAGATCAGCTCTGTGCTTTGTGACCACCTAGAGGGGTGGGATAGGGAGGGTGGGAGGGAGGGAGATGCAAGAGGGAAGAGATATGGGAACATATGTATATGTATAACTGATTCACTTTGTTATAAAGCAGAAACTAACACACCATTGTAAAGCAATTATACTCCAGTAAAGATGTTTAAAAAAAAAAGCTACAGATTAAGGATTAAAAAATATATATATAGGCAAAAATATAGAAAATTTCACAGAAATAAATAATAAAAATAATCAAATTGAAATCTTAGAAATATAAATTAAAATGTATTAACAATTAAAAAATTTAAGTAACCCAAATTAATAATTTGATAGATAGGTTTAACAGTGAATCATACAGAATATAGTAGATGAATAGTGAACTTGAAGGTAGGTCAGTAGAAAATGTACAGAATGAAGCATAGAGAGAGAAAGAAAAATATAAAAGGTCTATTATATGTGTAAATGGAATCTAAGAAGATAGAAAATGGATCAGAAGAATATTTGGAACAATATCAGCCAGTACGTTTCCAAAAGTGATGAACACCATCAACTATAGATAAAATAATATCTATGAATCCCAAGCCATGTGTACGTATGTGTTGTGTGTGTGTGTGTGTGTGTGTGTAGTGTGTGTGTAGTGTGTGTGTATGTATATATATATCCACACAAAACACATCATGGTAAAGCTTCTGAAAATCAAAGACAAAAAAGATAATGCTAAAATCAGACAAAGGAATTTTTAAAGTTCCATTACCTTCCAAAAAGCACTAATACGGCTAATAGCTAATTTTTCTTACAGAAAAGACTAAAGGAAGAATAAAATAGGAGTTCTTTAAAGGATGAAAGCAAATAATGCAAACTCACGATACAATTTATAGTGAAAATATCTTTATATATGCAGGCAAAATAAAACATCTTCAGACAAACAAAAGCTAAAATAATGAATTACTATCAAATTTGCACTAAAACATACTAAAAAGGAAATGTTTATGAGAGGAAAATGATCTAAGGTAGAAGTACAGTAATGCAGAAAAGAATGATGAACTCCAGAAAGGGTAAATTTAAATGGATATTGAGCATTTAAAGCAATTATAATGCTAAATTGTATGGTTTTAAATATGTGTAGAATCAAAATTTTTGGCAACATATCACAAAATGTAGGAGGAGTGTGAATAGAGGTAAAATATTAAAAGGTCCTTGCATGTTTGGGAAGTAATAAAAGCACTAATTTAGATCACATTTTAATGAGACAAGGAGGCATGTTGCAGTCTCTAGGGCAACCATTAAATGATACGAAGTATTTATTACTAACAGGGCAATAAAGGAAATAATAGAATTTTTAAAATATTTGATTTAATTCAAAAGAGTCCAAAAAAGGAGAAAGAGAGAAACAACCAAGATAGGCCAAAAAGAAAGTACATGGTAAATTGGTAGATATAAACCCACATACATTGGTAACTACATTAGATATAAATGACTAAAGACTCCAAATAAAGGACAAATATTGTCACTCTAAAAATGAAAATAAAACTCAAATAACATGCTGCTTACCAGAGACATACCTTAAATATAAGGAAATATAAAACATGAAAGTAAAGAGTCAAAAAAATACACCATGCATACAACTAACCCAAAGGAAGGTAAGTTAAGAAAATAAGAGGACACTGCTCAGAATGTCCATCATTAAAATGTCTACAAATAACAAATGCTGGAGAGGGTGTGGAGAAAAGGGAACCCTCCTGCACTGTTGGTAGGAATGTAAATTGGTACATCCACTATGGAGAACAGTATCGAGGTTCCTCAAAATCTAAAAATAGAGTTGTCATATGATCCAGCAATCCCACTTCTGGGCATATATCCAGACAAAAGTATAATTTGAAAAGATATTAATACATGCACCCCTATGTTCATAGCAGCACTATTTACAATAACCAAGACATGGAAACAACTTACATGTCCATCAACAGATGAATGGATAAAGATGTGATATACACACACACACACACACACACACACACACACATATATATGTATACAAACACACATACTATGGAATATTATGGAATATTACTCAGCCATACAAAAGAATGAAATAATGCTATTTGTAGCAACATGGATGGACCTAGAGATTATCATACTAAGTGAAGTCAGAAAGAGAAAAACAAATATGACAAATATTTGAGACAAATACTTTAGATTCCATAAATCACTTATATGTGGAATCTAAAATGTGACACAAATGCACTTATCTATGAAACAGAAACAGACTCACAGACATAGAGAACAGACTTGTGGTTGCCAAGGGGGAGTGGGGTGGGGGAGGGATGGATTGAGAGTTTGGGATTAGCAGATGCAAACTATTATATATAGAATAGATAAACAACAAGGTCCTACTGTATAGCACAGGGAACTGTACTCAATATCCTGTGATAAACCATAATGGAAAAGAATATGAAAAAGAACATATGTATGTATAACTGAATCACTTTGCTATACAGCAGAAATTAACACAACATTGCAAATCAATTATACTTCAGTAAAATTTTTAAAAAAAGAAAATAAGAGGGTAAGAGATAAAGAGACAAACTTAATAATGATAAAATATCAACTCAACAGGAAGGGATAATTCTAAATTTGCATGCACCCAATAATATAGGTTAAAAATATATAAAGCACACATTGGCAGAAGGGAAAGAATGTACAGACCTGCAATCAGATTAGGAGACATTAACACACCTGTCTCACTAAATAATAAAACAACTGAATAAAAAATTAGTGAGGATATAGAAGATATAAATAAATTGTCTTAGTTTGGAGAAGCAGATTTGGAGACAAGGATTTAAATGCTAGTTATTGGGAGGTCCAGGGAATACTGGTAGTGGACTGGGGAATTGTTAAAGGAAAGAAGAGCCAACTACTGCTATGTGCTGTTGTGGACACTGGAGCTTATTCTTGTCAGTCATCTTTGAGACAAAGTTAAAAGAAACGAACAAACACTTCCTCCGTATTATCCCACCCAAGGAGTAATAGACCTAGATAATTTATACACATACACCTACTCCCAAGAGTCATCAGTTACAGGGCTACTCTCTAGGGGACTAAGTTCTCTAGCACTTCTGGTCTACAATGTACACATGGCCAGCATGACCTTCCACCTTTCTGGAAAAGCCCTCAGTCATAGAGTTGTAAGTCGTGGGCAATATGAAGTAAGTCAAAGCACATGGTAGCGTCCTAAGGATATGAGTGAGGCACTGACAGCATCTGCTACAACAATTAACAAAAATGACCCAACTGACATTTATAGAACACTGCACATTATAGAAAAACTGTAGTATACACATTATTTCCAAGTGCACATGGAACATGTGTCAAAATAAACCATATACTGGGCCATAAAACAAGTCTCAACAAATTTTAAATGATTAAAATCATACTGAATATGTTCATTGACCATAGTGAAATTAAACTAGAATTTAATAACAAAATGATATCCAGGGAAATACACAAATGTTCATATACTAAATACTATACTTCTAAATAACCCACAGTTCCACTTTTAAGAAAAACTGATGTTGTCCGATGTGGCAGGGAAGGCCACCCTGAGGCAGAAAAATGTATGACAAGACATAGGAATCTGAGAAGAAGGGTATGTTCCATACAGAGGGAATAATATGTCTGAAGGTTATAGAAATCAGGGAAGCCTTCTTGGAGGAGGCATCTTGAAATGGGCCTTAAAAGATTACTAAGATTTGGCTGGGCAGAGGGAAAAAGAAGAAAGGACATTGCATGCAGAAAGAACAATATGAGTAAAAATAGGAATGAACACAACATGTTGGGGTCAGTGAACTTTAATGAAATCTAGATTCTTTGCTGGGTAGCCATGGGAAATAAAGTTGGAGAAATAGGATGGGATCAGATAATGGTATGCAAAGCAAAGATTTTAGCTATGGTGCAATACAAAAGAGGTGCATGTGTATATACTTATGTAGGAAGCTTCCATTATAAGGGAAGCTTCAGTAGAATATTTAAAAACCTAAATTTAATTCACAGAGATATTAAAAGCCACTGAGTAAATATATCCCTTTAATAGCACATGTAAAAGTGGTCCACCTTCTGTTCCAAGGAAAGCGTTCTTCTGTTTAGTATATATTGTAAGAGCAGGTTGCTATCAAGCTCAATATTATTTAGTAAGAGATTGTTACAGTAGAACAATCTAATTCAGCCCATTCTTGGTCTTCCAGCAGTCCAGCAGTAATGGACTGCTTCAGTTAAATGAATATTGTGTACATTTGTCATGCAAATACAGAGGGTTTAGCAACATTTACAAAATCTGAGTACAACTCAAGTCACTTAATACAGATTAAGAATTCAAAATCCATGTGCTTAAATTAACCTTTCAGTTCATTTCAGTTTATCTTTCTTTGATGATTCAGAAAGCTCTTTAGGATCTTACAGGGTCATCTATAGAAACATTTTCTTATGTGTTCAGAAATGCTGAGCCTGGAAGTGTCCAGTCGGGGGTGCTGAAGAAAATAATTTCTTGTAAGGTGATACTCTAAACCAGTATGGGAAAAAAGTATAATGGGGTATTGGGAAAACTTTGAAGAACATCCTGCCAACAGCTGCACAGATTTGGAAAAGGAGAATGTCTCCTGTGCTGGGCATGGATGTAGGACTGTGTATTCCTCATTACAGTGCCCAAGGAAGATACTGCTTCAGTCCTAAGTCATAGTAGGTACATTCTATAGCTCTCTGTTTATTCACAATGATTGCCTCTACGTCCCTAGTCTAGCCTCTCAGAGTGCACCATCCCTGGAGTCTGTTCCCTTAGGTTTCAGATCTCCAGAGTTCTGAAGGTGGAAGAATTAAGGTAGGACACCATAGCAGGAATCCAGAGGGACAAGGAGGCATTACAGTATATGTAGGATGGTATGGAGAACTCAGAATATAGAGACAAAATAGATTCTACTGTTAAAACAATTTTGAGGTCCAGAGAGTGTTGGGGAGAGAACTAACATTAGTAAGATTGAATCTTCACAAACAATTATTATTCATATGTTATGTTTGTGAAATTATCCCCATTTTACAGACAGGGAAACTTGAAGTTCACTGAGATTAGCTAAACTAATGCACGTAATCTATCCATACTCACACAGCTAAAAAGTCTTTGAATCAGTATTTAAACTCAGATTTGTCTGATTCTGAAACTGCTCGCTCTTCACCATTCTACACACTCTCACATTCATTTTGGCAATAGGTCAGGAAAGTAAAGAGGAAAATAATAATAGCTAATATGTTGAGTGCTGTGTGTCAGGTAGGGAACCAAGCACTTCCCACACATTATCTCATCTTAAAGTTTTAGAAACTGAGGTCCAGAGAGCTTAGATAACATGTCTAAAGTCACATACTAAATGAGGGAAACCAGAATTTGAACCTAGACTCTGATTTCAGAGTCTACTTTCTTAAGAACTGTGCTATATTTGACTAGAAGCAGACCATATATATCCCAACCTGATTTTTGCCACTCATAGTCAGAATGCCCAGAGTTCTTCATCCAACTAAGATGTAAATACCCAATTAGGAAGTTGAATTCATATTTTAAATTTGTTGTATTGGTTTTGCCCCAAACAATCTGTTAGAAGATATTGCAGTACCTAGCAAAGAGGAGTAGAGAGAATTTTGTTCATGGATAATGCTACTTGGGAAAGGGCTATCTCCTGCATTACCTAGTGCCTGTTTTTAAGGGGCAATATCTGGTTCAGAGCTGAGAGTAATATAGAGATTCAATTATGTCAATTTATGCCATATGGCCCCAGACAAACTCATCAGCTTCTTCTGAACTGGTTCATCTTCTGTAACCTCCCCTAGAATGTGCTTTCATTCCTCATGGAGCTCCACCCTAACCAAACAATTCCATATCCTTTCCTCTCCTTCAGGAAAGAAAGGCAGTAGTAAATTGCATATATTTGTTCTCAAGCTTGTGATATACCTGAGGGGTTTCAAGTATTGCTTGATTCTCTAGAAATCCAATTCACAAAAAAATGAGATAAAAAAGATCAAATCCCTTGCTATATTAATGTAGTACCATGTTACCTGTAATTACACTAGCTGTAGAAAGGACAGGGTTTCAAATGGTACCAATAGATTAACGACTCCTCCTACTCACACACTACTCATCTATAATACTGGTGTCAGAAGGGAAGAAAGGCCTGACAGCTGTGTTCTAAGTGCGCTATTTCCCATTAGACCCTTCCACTAAGGAATTCTTCCTTAGGGGATAACCTCTAACCTGAGGAATGTCTAAAACAGGTACTAGGTGATAAGGCAAGGCACCCTGCCTCTGATCAATAGCTCTCTAGATGCAGGAGTGAATAAACCATGGCCTGTGGGCCAAATCCAGACTGTTGTCTGTTTTTGTAAATAAAGTTTTATTGGAACACAGCCACACTTATTCATTTAGGTATTGTCTATGACTGCTTTGCCATTACAACAGCAGAACTGAGTACTTGTACCAGAGAACAAACACATAGCCCACAAAGCTGAAAACGTTTACTATCTGGTTCTTTACAGAAAAAGTTTGTAACCCTGGTCTATGGCAACAGTTGACTTGGAAACTGTCAATGAACACAAAATCAACCCATACAAACAAATGCCCCTCAGGTACCTTCTGCTGCCCTCTATTTTCCTGTTGTTCTCTCTCCAGCTTCACTGAAGATCCCAGAAGGAAAATGCCCTATAAAAAGTAATGTAGAGCTCTTTAGGGAACTTATGATTTCAGTAAATGGAAAAAAGGATAGAGTGGGATAAAACCTTCAGAATACCGAACACTTAAAGTGGTAGGGCTGAACTAAGAAGAGGGCAAATTTAGGAGGGTGTAAGTTAGCATGAAGGTACTTAGGACCTCGGGAGAGAGGATTTTTTTTGAGCATGACAGTTTCCTAGTGCCTATTTATTTTTATATTCTTTACTACAAACTTCCTAACTCATACACAGCAAATAGGAAGTAAATTATTCTTCTCTAGTCCCTATACTCATTCATTCATTCAAAGTTTTGAGCCAGGTACTAGACTGGATGCTGAGAATGTAACAGTGAATAATCAGAGCTTGTTTCCTCTTCTCATGGGGCCTACAGTTTAGTGGGGAAAAGAGGAATTAAAGATATGCTCGCAGAATTCATAATTCTGATAAGTACCACAAAGGAAAGCTATAGGATGCTCTAAGACTATATAACAAGAAGTCCAAATCTAGATTGGAGAGGTGGGGATAGTGTTACAATAACAGCAACATTGATAAAGAACATTTAAGCTAAGACCTGAAGGGTGGATAGCAGTTTATATGAACAGCTCTTTCTCCTATTTCTATTCTTGCCTGGGGTAGGAACTTGGCATCTTCAAAGACTTGAAAGAAAACCATATTCCTTAGCAAGAGTGAAAGAAATAGAACATTAGGTTGAATATATAGTTAGAGTTCAAATCACACTGGACATTGAATGCTCTAGAATTTTATTACAGTTACAATGAAACACAATTTATAAGCAATGGGGCATCATGATTCCACTTACAGTTTTGTTCCATCACTCCAGGAAGAAGGTAGGGAATAGATGAAAAGAGTGGGAGGTAATAGTTTTCATGGACAAAGTTTTAGGGGGCTCTTGGAATAGTTTCTGACTCTCCTCACTTTTATTCATCTTTTCTCCTTTTCCATCCTCCCTACTTTTCTGCTTACTCTTTTTCCTTGCCTTCCTCTCATCCACTCTAAATGGTCCATTGCCCTTGGATTTCAGCTCTCAAGCTTATGCTATTAGTTTTACTGCTTAGCAATCAAATCAGCTCTTGTTGAAAGCCTGGGAAGCCAGACATCACTTAAAGTGTCGGAACATAGGTTGTGTGCCAGGTTGAGGTTTGTCTGTAGGGCAACTTGTGTTTGGAAGTTGGAAAACATTTGTACTATAGATCTTGGCTCAGTGGGTGCCCAATGCTTGTTTACTCATCAATTACAGTGAACTCTGTCTTGACATACGAATAAAACAACACAAAGGTCCATCTCAAGGTCAAAAGATGAAGCCTCTGTGTATGTGTGTGTGTGTGTGTGTGTATGTGCACGTGTGTACATGTGCACACCCTGGCCCTCCCTCTTATTTCCAACTAAATTGTAACACTCAATCCCTTGCCCATCATTGAACACCCATATCTTGGGCTCTCTGACTTTCTCTTCCCCTACTTCTTCTTTTCTTCCTCCTTGTTTTTTTTTTTTATTTCATTTCATAGCATTTTTCTAATCGAGGAACAAGAAGCTTTCTCTCCAGCTAAAGAACTGTGTCATCAGCAAGCAGATTGAAAAAACATCTTTTGGTATAAGGGTCCTTCCAAGCACAGCTGCAACCTCAGCATATTCACAACTGACTGCTTAGGCTACATGGAAGCCTTGTCTGTTGCAAACATTTACAAGTATAGACTAAAAGACCACAGCCTACTGTGATTCAATTATAGCTGCCCATATACCGTATACTCCATACATCAGTGCTGCCCATCACCATAAAGTATAGCCATTAGAGCTCTTATGTCACAGTAACCATAACTTGAATAATATTGTGATGGAAATTTCCATTTAACAAAGATTTCCAAGCCTTGAGTGATGGCCCATTTATTTCAAGCAATTTACATTTATATAACCTTCATTTTCTGCCACCTAGAAACCAAAAGCCAGGGTAACAGTGAACCGTCTATTAGGATTAAGCTTTCTACATTTTGGTCTTCAGGTTTCTTACTTTATCAGACCTCCTTCTTCTTCTCTCCTCTGCTGCCTGGTGATAAGTCCCATGCTCACAGTGAGAAGGAAATGAATATACAACCACAGAACAGCCTCTGCCTTGTCCTGGAGTTTCTGAGAGATAGCCATCGAGGTAGTCAATTTTCAGCTGAGATATCCAGGTGCCCCTCAAGGCAACAGAGCACTCAGTTGCTCTGGGTAACTTGATATATCGCTTTCCTTACCCCACCTGTGTTCTGGTCGAGCTTGGACCTGGAGCTGCTGTTGACTCTACCTCCATGTCCATGGCATGGCCATCACCACTTTCAGAAATGAAGCCTACTCTATTCTCTTCTTTGGTGTTGCTTGTCGATTTCAGTTTCAATCTAGTTTCTTTCTTGGCTACAAGCTTCCTACAGGTGTTACATATTTCCATCAGCCTCTGGCCCCTTTACTCTTCCACAAATGCAGTTAATTCTTTTTAAGATTGGTATCTCCTTAAAGGGTGAGGCAGCATATCATAGTCAATTAGAGCAGTGCTTCTAATTGCTTCTAATGTGCATAAGTATCACCTGGAGATCTTCTTAACATGCAGATTTTAATACAGTAGGTCTGGGTGGGGTCTGAGAGTCTGCATTTCTAATACGCTCATAGATAATGCTGATGATCCTGGTCCACAGGAAGATTAATACCTAACATACAGAGTTGTGTATTAAGTAAACCAACCAAGTGAAAGTGCCTAGTAAGAATGAAGGGAATCAACATATCTGAGTCCTTACTTTGAAAACTACTATGAGATTTTCATGCGTGATCTAATTTAAACCTCATAAGAACATCATTAGGAAGCTACTATTAGCCTCATTTTCATGATAAAGACACAAGGTTAATACCTTGCCCAAGGTTCCAAATGTGTCTGACACAACGTTCAGGTTCTTAACCATCACATTATACTACTTCTACACTTATTAAGAAAATAGGCCAAAGGAATAAGGACTTGGCAAGTTAAAGCTAGTCGTTTTGATCTAAGATATAGCCATATAATCAGGGGTGATCATAAGAAGTTAGATAGTTACCCTGAATTTGGTGTACAGGCACTTGATTATCAAAAAATTGGTTGGACAAGAGTGAAGATTGTCTCAATAACTAAGACTCTATGATGCTGTATTTGGTAATGGTTACATTTCAGGTGACAAATATTTATCACTATTCTGGATTGAGAATGGGCACAAGAAGCCAAATGGGGTTCAAATAATTAGCTTTATCCATAGTAAATCTAGATTTGAAAACTGGATTTGATTTGAAAGCTAAAATTGGGCTTCCTACTCCCTCATCACCCCAAATTTTAAGATAATGCACTCCACTAAAGGGCAGGCATGATTTATCAAGCCAGGTAAATAAATCATAAAAGAGTAGAATAGTAGTTGGCAGCCACTAGAACTGATCTGCTTATCCCATAAAGACTGCAAGCACATATGAAATTCACCTTGTCTGAGTACAGAGGTCCAAGAGAGATAGGAGAGAGGAGAGAGAGAGATTGAGGTAAGCCTGCGTTGTCTTTTCAATACATTCATTCTGTATTCTGGTTAAAACAAAGTTCTTGGGAAGGAGTGTGTAGGATTTAGAAGATAAACTGGAAATATTCTCTCCAAAATAACTCTCCATATCCCCCTTACTACACAAAAGAGAAGCAGAAGTCCCCTTATATAAAGTCCTAGTCAGGAATCATGGGACAGGTAAAAAATTATCCTCTCTCCAGGTAATGATAAACATGTATTTTCTTGATTTGACAGCATGGAGTACAGGTTAAACTTCTAGGCTCTACTTAAGTTGCAGGGGCTTAATTATGGCTTTGCTAATTACTCTGTAACATTAACAAAGTCACTTAATGTCTCTGTAGGTCAATTTGGCAACATCTAAAATGGTAATAAAAGGAAAGGATTTTGGGGAGATAGTGGAAACAGCAACATACCTTTTGAATCTCCCTGAATCCTACAATAAAAGCAGACAGAACAACTAGATATCAAAATTAAAAACTCATGAGCAACACAGGTGATAAGATACCCTCACAACCTCAAAATACCAGCAGATGAGCAGGACAGATATCAACATGCAGAACTAGCATGGTATCAGGGAACATGTAGAATAAAGTAGAGGGAAGAAACAGGGCATCTCACGGACCTTAGAACAGAAAAGCCCCAACATAGCCTAAAATGGTTTACTGGAAATACAGCAGAGTAAATTGAGAATAGCAACTGAAACTGGATATGGAATAGAAGAAAGGAGATAAGCAGAAGAGGTTAAGTAAAAACCCTGTAGCCCTGAATTGGAATTGGAAGTATACATATGAACTCATGAGGTTTCTTTCCTCCTTCCCTCCCTCCCTCCTTCCTTCCTTCCTTTCTTTCCCCCTCCCTTCCTCCCTCTCTTCCTTCTTTCTTTCTACCTAGCCATCTATCTTCGCCATCTCTACACATGGGAAAGGCCTAGAAACACTGGCCAAACAAATAGTAACACACAAATTGTGGACTTGAAATACTGTGTTCTATCAAAAGACATTAGGGCATCTTAGAGAAATAGCTGATTCTAGGTCAGCCATGTTTTATCATAAAAGATAATATACATGCTATCAAAAACTATTAGGGTCATGTTAAAAGAACTCATGGGCCAGTTTGAAAGGGACCTTATTGAACAAATACAGGAAAGTCTGAGATTCAGAAAGGACTACATTAGGGGAGTAATGTCAGCAAAATGGCACAGTAGGCAGATCCAAGCTTTCATTTCACCAAAGAAACATCACAAAATAACCAGAAATTGTCAGAACCAAATTTGTCAGAACTCTGGAAAACAGTCAAAGCATTAGAGCCATCAAGTAAACACTGAATCAAGAAAAAAGGCAACTGTGATACAATAGGAAAGCTTATGGAATTTTTACTAGCCCTTGACCCACTACCTTCCCAGCATGGTGGCAGTCTTAAAGATGGAAATCTGAATTCCTAGTGTAGGATCCTGGTCCCTGGATCCAAAGGGAGCAGAATAGGCCTTATTCACAAATTATTGTGTATGTCTGTTCTAACTCATTTGGAGGATATCTGAAGGACAAAGGAAAAGCAATTAGCTCTGTTTCAAATAACTCAGAAGTCAGGCTAGAAAAGTGGTAGGCTTTGCTCAAAAATGCTACAAGCTGAAATAACAGCCCACAGATGCCTGGGGACAAAATATAAAATAGTCCACCTAAGGCCCAGGAGACAAAACTGTGGAGTTTCTTTGGGGAATTAGTACACTCAAAAGGACATGTATATACAGGGAAATTTAGAAAGCTGTATGCATGCTCAGTAAAGACTGAAGAAGATAAAGCTTTCAACTAAGGCTGATCCCCAAGCTCAGTTCAAGCCTGGCTAAGTGTGGAAGGAATGTCCCTGCACAGAGCAAATCTGCAAGAACTAGAAGAAGTATTTTGTGTTTTGAAGATTTTTTGTATGTTTTTTGTTCTTTATATTTTTTAGCTCCTGGCATTCAAGAAAATCTCTGTCAAAATATTAACTGAAAACATCCTAAGGAAGAGAGACTTCAATGACCACACAAAACAATGAATATAGTACATAAAAATAGTTGAGAAAGTCATTAAACAAAATAACTACTGTAGCCTTCAATAATGACAACAACAAAAAGCAAACCCTAGGGAAGGGAGAGAATCTGATTTCAAGAGTCATCACACTATAATACTGAAATTTCCCATTTTCAACAATTAAAAAATATCAAAAGGTGTACAAAGAAATAGGAAAGTATGGCCCATTCAGAGAAACAAAATAAAGTGATAGAAACCATACCTGAGGAAGTCCAGACATAAGACTTACTAGAAAAAGACTTTAAAACAACTATCTTAAATATGTTCAAAGAGATAACTAATAAGGACCTAGTGTATAGCACAGGGAACTCTACTCAATACTCTGTAATGACCTATATGGGAAAAGAATCTAAAAAACAGTAGATATATGTATACGTATAACAGATTCACTTTGCTGTACAGCAGAAGGTAACACAACATTGTAAATCAACTATACGCCAATAAAAATTTTTAAAAATAAATAAAATGGCAATTCTACATCAATGTTTTTATGTCATAGAGCTGTCAGACATTCTGGAACACACTTGACTGTTTGGAATGATACTGCATTTGTATCCAGTTATTATTGCTTTGAAATGATTGCAGCAATCACACAAAATGAAATACAAAGTATTATTTACACTTGAAAAAAATATGCTCAAAGAACAAAATAAATAAAACATGGACAAAGAACTAAAGGAAATGAGGAAAGCAATATATGAGCAAAATGAGAGCATCTATAAAGGAACAGAAGTTACAAAAATGAATCAAACAGAAATTCTGGAGTAGAGAAGTACAATGACTGCAATGAAAAATTCACTAGAGGGGCTCAAGAGCAGATTTGAGCAGGCAGAAAAAAGAATCAGAGAACTTGAAGATAGGACAATTGAAATTATAGAATCTGAGGAGAGGAATGATAAAAGAATGAAGAGAAATGAACCAAACCTAAAAGACCTGTGGAACACCATCAAACAGAACAACATACACATCATGTGAGTCCCAGAAGAAGAAAGAAAGAAAAGGGAAGAAAGAACATATGAAGAAATAATGGCCAAAAACTTCCCAAATTTCATGAGAGATATGAATCTATAAATCCAAGAATGTCAATGGACTTCACATAGGATAAACTCAGAGACCCAGACCAATATATTATAATCAAACTGTTGAACACCAAAGAAAAGAGAGAATCTTGAAAGCAGCAAGAGAAAAGTGACTCATCACACACAAGGGATTCTCAGTAAGAGAACAGTGTATTTCGTATATGAACTATAAAGGCTAGAAGTCAGAGGATAACATATTCAATGTATTGAAAGAAAAAAATGTCAACCAAGGATTATATATCTCACAAAATTGTCCTTCAAAAATGAGGAAGAACTTAAGATATATCAAGATAAACAAAAGCTGGGGGAATTTCCTACTACTAGACATGCTATACAAGAAATACTAAAGGGATACCTTCAGGTTGAAGAGATACTACACAGTAACTCAAAGTTGTATGAAGAAATAGAGCTGGGGTAAGGTAAAAACATAGGTAAACACAAAAGCCAGTACTTCTGTATTTGGGGGTTATAATTTCACTTATTATATCCTAGAGGATTTAAAGACAAAGGCATAAAATAATTATAAATCTATATTATTGGGCATATAACATATAAAGATGTAACTTGTGACAACATAAAGTGGGAGAAGATGAAGCTATATAGGAACAAACTCCTTCTATGCTTCTGAAGGCAGGTTAGTATCAATTCAAACTAGATTACTAAAATTTAGGATGTTCAACATAAATCCCATTAGTAACCACAAAGAAAGTATGATAAAAAATATACACAAAAGGATACAAGAAGAGAATAAAAAGAGTAAACAACAACCAAAATATCAACTAAACACAAAAGCAATAAGGGAGGATATGAGTGACAAACAAAAAAGAATGAGACATGCAGAAAATAAATAGTAAAATGGCAGAAGTAAGTCTATTCTTACCAGTAATTGCTCTAAATGTAAACAGCTTAAACTATTTTTTTTAAAAAAGGCAAAGGTTAGCAGAATGAAAAAAAAAAACATGATCCAACTATATGCTATCTACAAGAGACCCAAAGACACAAATATCTTGAAAGTGGAAGAATGAAAAAAGACTTTCTATGCAAATAGTAACCTAAAGAGAGCTAGGGTGCCTATACAAACATCAGACAAATAGACGTCAAGTCCATAACTGTTACAAGAGAAAAAAGGACATTATATATTTATAAAAGACTCACTTCATTGATAAGATATAACAATTATAAAAATATATGGTTAATAAACAATGATAAACCAAACAAGAGCCCCAAATGAAGCAAATATTTTAAAAATAGAAGAGAGAAATAGATAGTTCTAAAATAATAGTTGGAGGCTCCAATACACCACAAATAATGATGGACAGAATGACTAGACAGATTAGTAAGGGAATAGAGGACTTGAAAACCAATATAAACCCATGACACATAATAATCATATGTAAAACATTCTACCCAACAGCAGCAGAATACACATTCTTCTCAAGTGCACATAAAACATTCTATAGGATAGACCCTATGGTAAGTTACAAAGCAAGTTTCAATAAATTTAAAAGATGGAAATCATACAAAGTATCTTTTCTGACCACAGTGGAATGAAAACAGGTCAATAACAAAGGAAAACTGGAAAATTCACAGATATATGGAAAATAACACATACCTAAACAATCAATGATCAAAGAAGAAATCACAAGGGGTATTTGATCATACTAAGAGCCAAATAAACATGAGAACATAATATATCAACAGTTATGGGAGAGACCTTCAAGATGGCAGAGGAGTAAGATGTGGAGATCACCTTCCTCCCCACAAATACATCAGAAAAACATCTACATGTGGAACAACTCCTACAGAACACCTACTGAACACTGGCAGAAGACCTCAGACTTCCCAAAAGGCAAGAAATTCCCCATGTACCTGTGTAGGTCAAAAGAAAAAAGAAAAAACACAGAGAAAAGAATAGGGACAGGACCTGCACCTCTGGGAGGGAGCTGTGAAGGAAGAAAAGTTTCCACACACTAGGAAGCCCCTTCACTGGTGGAGATGGGGAGTGGCAGGGGAGAAGCTTCAGAGCCATGGAGGAGAGCGCAGCAACAGGGGTGCAGAGGGCAAAGTGGAGAGATTCCTGCAAAGAGGATCCCTGCCGACCAGCACTCACCAGCCTGAGAGGCTTGTTGCTCACCCGCCGGGTTGGGTGGGGGCTGGGAGCTGAGGCTTGGGCTTCAGAGGTCAGATCCCAGGGAGAGGACTGGGGTTGGCTGCGTGAACACAGTCTGAAGGGGGCTAGTGTGCCACAGCTAGCCAGGAGGCAGTCCGGGAAAATGTCTGGAACTGCCTAAGAGGCAAGAGACCATTGTTTCAGGGTGCGCGAGGAGACGGGATTTAGAGCACTGCCTAAATGAGCTCCAGAGAAGGGCGCAAGCTGCAGCTATCAGTGCAGACACCAGAGATGGGCATGAAATGCTAAGGCTGCTGCTGCAGCCACCAAGAAGCCTGTGTGCAAGCACAGGTCACTATCCACACCTCCCCTCCTGGGAGCCTGTGCAGCCCTCCACTGCCGGGGTCCCGTGATCCAGGGACAACTTTCCTGGGAGAACACACGGCAGGCCTCAGGCTGTTGCAAGGTCACGAGGGCCTCTGCCATCACAGGCTCACCCGGCATTCCGTAACCAGCCCTCCCCCCGGCCTGAGTGAGCCAGAGCCCCCTAATCAGCTGCTATTTTAACCCCTTCCTGTCTGGGAGGGAACAGAAGCCCTCAGGTAACCTATACGCAGAGGTGGGGCCAATCCAAAACTGAATCCCAGGAGCTGTGCAAACAAAGAAGAGAAAGGGAAATTTCTCCCAGCAGACTCAGGAGCAGAGGATTAAATCTCCACAGTCAACTTGATGTACCCTGCATCTGTGTAATATCTGAATAGACAATGAGCCATCCCAAAATTGAGGCAGAGGACTTTGGGAGAACCTGTAGACTTGGGGTTTGCTGTATGCGACTGACTGATTTCTGGTTTTACATTTATATTAGTTTAGTATTTAGAGCTTATTATCACTGGTAGATTTGTTTATTGATTTGGTTGCTCTCTTCCTTTTTTTAATATATATATATTTTTCCTTTTTGAAAGAGAAAAACCATATAATCATCGCAATTGATGCAGAAAAAGCTTTTGACAAACTTCAACACCCATTTATGATAAAAACCCTCCAGAAAGTAGGCATACAGGGAACTTACTCAACATAAGAAAGGCCATATATGACAAACCCACAGCCAACATCTTTTATTAATTAATTAATTAATTAATTAATTTATTTATGGCTGCATTGGGTCTTCATTGTTGCCTGCAGTCTTTCTCTAAAGATGTTACTAGAGCTAATCAATGAATTTGGTAGAGTGGCAGGATACAATTTAATGCACAGAAATCTCTTGCATTCCTACACACTAATGATGAAAATTCAGAAAGAGAAATTAAGGAAACACTCCCATTTATCATTGCAACAAAAAGAATAAAATACCTAGGAATAAACCTACCTAAGGAGACAAAAGACCTGTATGCAGAAAACTCTAAGACACTGATGAAGGAAATTAAACATGATACGAACAGATGGAGAGATATACCATGTTCTTGTATTGAAAGAATCAACATTGTGAAAATGACTATAGTACCCAAAGCAATCTACAGATTCAATGCAATCCCTATCAAACTACCAATGGCATTTTTCACAGAACTAGAAAAAAAAATTTCACCATTTTTATGGAAACACAAAAGACCCCGAATAGCCAAAGAAATCTTGAGAAAGAAAAATGGAGCTGGAGGAATCAGGCTCCCTGACTTCAGTCTATACTACAAATGTACAGTCATCAAGACAGTATGGCACTGGCACAAGAAAAGAAATATAGATCAGTGGAACAGGATAGAAAGCCCAAAGATAAACCCACACACATATGGTCACCTTATCTTTGATAAAGGATGCAAGAATACACAATGGAGAAAAGACAGCCTCTTCAATAAGGGGTGCTGGGAAAACTGGACAGCTACATGTAAAAGAATGAAATTAGAACACTCCCTAACACCATACACAAAAATAAACTCAAAATGGATTAAAGACCTAAATGTAAGGCTAGACACTATAAAAAAAAGTCTTAGAGAAAAACCTAGGGAGAACACCGTATGACATACATCACAGCAAGATCCTTTTTGACCCACCTCCTAGAGAAATGGAAATAAAAACACAAATAAACAAATGGGACCTAATGAAACTTCAAAGCTTTTGCACAGCAAGGGAAACCATAAACAAGACATAAAAACACCCCTCAGAATGGGAGAACATATTTGCAAATGAAGCAACTGACAAAGGATTAATCTCCAAAGTTTACAAGCAGCTCATGCAGCTCAATATCAAAAAAACAAACAACCCAATCCCAAAATGGGCAGAAAACCTAAACAGACATTTCTCCAAAGAACATATACAGATTGCCAACAAACACATGAAAGAATGCTCATCATTAATCATTAGAGAAATGCAAATCAAAACTACAATGAGGTTATCACTTCACACCAGTCTGAATGGCCATCATCTAAAAATCTACAAACAATAAATTCTGGAGAGGGTACGGAGAAAAGGGAACCCTCTTGCACTGTTGGTGGGAATGTAAATTGATACACACATGATGGAGAACAGTATGGAGGTTCCTTAAAAAACAAATATAGAACTACCATACGACCCAGAAATCCCACTAATGGGCATATACCCTGAGAAAACCATAATTCAAAAAGAGTCATGTACCACAATGTTCATTGCAGCTCTATTTACAATAGCCAGGACATGGAAGCAACGTAAGTGTCCATCGACAGATGAATGGATAAAGAAGATGTGGCACATATATACAATGGAATATTACTCAGCCATAAAAGGAAATGAAATTGAGTTATTTGTAGTTAGGTGGATGGACCTAGAGTCTGTCATACAGAGTGAAGTAAGTCAGAAAGAGAAAAACAAATACCGTATGGTAACACATATATATGGAATCTAAAAAAATCGTTCTGAAGAACCTAGGGGCAGGACAGGAATAGACACAGATGTAGAGAATGGACTTGAGGACACGGGGAGGGGGACAGGTAAGCTGGGATGAAGTGAGAGATTTGCATGGACTTATATATGCTACCAAATGTAAAATAGATAGGTAGTGGGATGTAGCCGCATAGCACAGGTGGATTAGCTTTGTGCTTTGTGACCACCTAGAGGGGTGGGATAGGGAGGGTGGGAGGGAGATGCAAGAGGGAGGAGATATGGGGATATATGTATATGTATATCTGATTCACCTTATAAAGCAGAAACTAACACACCTTTGTAAAGCAGTTATACTCCAATAAAGTAGTTAAAAAAATTATGGGATGCAGCAAGGGCAGTGTTCAGAGGGAAATTCATAGCTGTAAATGTCTTCATGAAAAAAGAAGATCTAACATAGATAAAATTAACTTTATACCTTAAGGAACTAGAAAAAGTAGAGTAGTTTAAAACTAAAGCTAGCAGAAGGAAGAGAATAATAAAGACTGCTGTAGAAATAAATAAAATAGAGAATAGAAAAATATAGATTGTTTTAAAAGTTGGTTCTTTGAAAGATCAACAAAATTGACAAACCTTCAGCTAGACTAACAAAGACAAAAGGGAGATGACACATATAACTAAAATCACACGTGAAAGTAGAAGGAACATTATTTACAACCATACAAAATAAAAAGGATTGTAAGAAAAATACTATGAACAATTGTACACCAAAATTAGATATCCTGGATGAAATGGACATATTTCTAAAAACACAAAATTACCTACACTGACTCAAGAAGAAGTAGAAAAACTCACAGTTCTTTAACAAGTAAAGTGATAAGTCAGTAATCAAACATATCTCAGCAAAGAAAAGAACTGGACCAGATGGCTTCACATGTAATTCTCACCAAATATTTAAAGAAGAAATAACCCAATTCTTCTCAAACTCTTCCAAAATGTAAAAGAGAAGGAACCAATAGCTTATTCATTTTATGAGACCAAAGCCAGAATAAGACATCACAACAAAATAAAATTACAGACCAATATTCCTTATGAATATAGAAGCAAAAATTCTTAACAAAATACTAGCAAACTGATTCCAACAGTATATTTAAATGATTGCACACCATTATGAAGTGGTATTTCTCACAGAAGAAAAGGGTGGTTCAACATAAGGAAATCAATGTAGTATACTACATTATAGAATGAGGAAAAAAACACATTATTTTTTCAATTGATGAAAAAAAGACATTTGACACAAAGCAACACTCTGTCAGGATAAAAACATACATATAACTAGAAAGTAGATAGTGATGATGGTTACACAACACCGTGAATATAATGCCACTGAATTGAATTGTACACTTAAAAATGTTTAAAATTGCAAATCCTATGTGAAATATATATATATTTAAAATTTCAAAAAGATACAATGGATTGAAATCTATTAAATATGTCAAATCCATGAGTACATAATGATATTAACCAATAAATGATTTGTTCACCTTTGGAAGTTAACCTTTCTTTATACTGAACTGGGTAAATAAAAGGAAAGATAATGCATTTATCCTGCCTCTTCTATGTAAATTTTACCCCTCAGTCAATTAGTAGATGAGAAGATACATCTGTTTGTAAGTATACTATCTATAAGTAATAATAAAAGTAGAATTTTTACCATTTTCAATCCCTAATTAATTACTTGATCTACGCATTGAACAGTAACAGCTGCTAACATCACAAAAAGAGATAGAACCAAACAATTATGTGTCTCATGATTAAAGAACACAACTCTGACTGTAGTTCACTAAAGAGAACAAATTTGAGTCTGCTGCAGGCTTCAGATCCCCCTGCCAATTTGCAGGAAATACTAGGACAGAGGAACATGCTTAATTACACCATGAGCATGCAACATATTCTTTGGGTTCTTTGTCACATAAATATTAATAAAGCAAACAGTTGGAAGGGGAATCTGTAGATTAAAATAAAATTTTTAAATATAACAAGTTTCATAAAAATAGACAAAAACTGTAAATAAATACAAGGAAAGGATAACTATAAAACCAAGATAGAAGTTATTTTAGAGGGGAAAGGGAGAGGTTTTTGACTTGACAGGGAAAATGGAAGGGCTTCAGGGTGGCAGGTACAATTTCTGTTTCTTGACCTGAGCTGGGTACACATGTGTTTACCTTATAGTAACTCCTCATGCTATATATTTGTTCAGTGTGTTTTCATAATCTATGTTTTATTTTACAATAAGAACATTAAAAATTAATTAATTAAGGAGAGAAGTGCATTCACAAAAATTTTTAAATGGCAATATTAGTAGTACCTTAAATGGAAGATTGTAAGAGTTAAGTGAAAAGTATATACGAAGCACTTAGACGTGCCTGGTATGTCTAAAGTTCTTACTATCAGGGCATGTTTTATTTCTGATCCTAAAATTAATGTATAAATCTACACAGTTATAATACCAATTCAAACACATTTGTTAACTCACCCTTACGACAACCATAGAGGTGATGTATTCATTCTTTGTTTCAGGGATGTAACTAGCCATTGCCCTAATATGTTAAAGTGCCTGTTTTGGAATAATAATGGTGAATTGGAAAATTAATTCAATCATGAGGCAACTGATTTTGAGTAAGGTACTTTGCCATTTACAAGCTGTGCAAAATTTTGTGTGCAAGAAATAAACTTCTATTTGGTTAAGTCCTGAGTTTGGGGAGGACTTATTAATATTATAGCACAGGGGTCCCCAACCCCCGTGCCATGGACCAGTAATGGTCTGTGGCCTGTTAGGAACCGGGCCGCACAGCAGGAGGCGAGTGGTGGGTGAGCAAGCGAAGCTTCATCCATATTGACAGCCACTCCCCCTCGCTCGCATTACCACCTGAGCTCTGCTTCCTGTAAGCATTATGGTGAGTTGTATAATTATTTCATTATATATTACAATGTAATAATAATAGAAATAAAGTGCACAATAAATGTAATGCGCCTGAATCATCCCGAAACCATACCCCACCCCCAGTCCGTGGAAAAATTGTCCTCCATAGAACCGGTCCCTGGTGCCAAAAAGGTTGGGGACCGCTGTTACAGCAGCTAGAATTACCTTAACTAAGACATTTGGGTAAATTATTTAACATCTTTGTGTGTTTCGATTTACTCCTCTGTAAAATGGTTAGTAGTCTCTCCCTCAAAGGGTTGTTGTGAGGATTAAAAGAGTTCTTCTTTACAAGCGTTTTGAACAATACTGGGCACCTAAGGCTCTGTTATTAATGACTTTCTGGCTGCTTTTGTCAGAACTGGCTCAAGCGCTGAGGACACTGCTGATCCTGATGTTAGTGGAAAATTCTCAGTACTGCAGCTGACTGGGCTTGGGGCAGGCAAAGACTGGTACACATGGGCTTTTGGTTATCTTTTTATATTGCTTAGTTTATCCCTGTGCTGACCACACATTCAAAACACCTCAAACCTTTTCTTTCCCTGCTCCACTCCTTAATCATGTATGCTGCTTGGTAATTTATTGGCATCTCTTTTCACTTAAACACAGGGGTCCTGTCATATACAAAGTAGCTCCTCCTAGAAGCAATTCAGAAGTTAATAATTCCAATAATATTAACCTGAGAGAATGCACTGTTTGACTGAGGCTGTGTGGCTATTCCCTATGTGTCACTTGCTGCTTGCGATATGCTGGGAACGATGCCTTGTTATAACTTGGCCTGCTTTCTACTCTTTCTTTGTGGTCCCTCAGGTAAAATAGGTAATACCTCAAAGTAATAAATTATGGTTAAAATGAAGAGCTGTATTTTCCCAGCCTGAACTCCTAGAGAATGCGAATATGAGGACATTGTCCTCTCTGGACAAACTTGCTTATGTTTATACATTTTTAAAACTGCTTATCCCTGAAGAAAAGAGATTAAGTCTCACAGCTATGGATTGGAGAGTCATGAGGCCTTTCCATTTTGAAAACAAAGGCTAAGAGGAGTGGCTAGAAGTAAATGCCCCAACTTCTCTTACCACTGCAGTTTTTCAGAGGGCAGGACTAATATCCACCTTAATAGCCATCTGAGCAGACTCTTGCTGTGTAGGGTAATGTTCTAAGGGTTCAAAATGTGACCTTTAGAATAGGCCCTGTCTTGTAAGTGGCTAGAAACATAGGTCACAGGTATAAAATGAGAGTTCTAATCTGGTCTTCCCCATTACTAGCTATGTATTCTTGGGCAGGTCACTCACAATTCTCAGTATAAAACAGCCCCACAGACATGTAATGAATACCAACTGTGGAAGGCATTATGCCAGGTATTCCAGTGACAAAGATAAATAAGACATGGTCCTTTTCTTTCTCTTATACAAAGAAGAAAACTGAAGCCATTGGACTATGGCATCTCTAAGGCTCTTTCCAATCCAAAAAAATCTTCATTGACCATGTCCTATGTTTCATGTATTTTAATTATTATAAGCTTCAATTTAGTATTTAGGGGTTGCAGCAGTTTGGGTGGGTTTTCTTATTATTCCCAATGATCCGACACTTCTGAAATGTAATGGGAAAGGCAGCAGAGTTAGCCATTTCCCAAATTTGGGCTCCTGTAGGCACCTCTCCTGCCCTGCACTGTTTCAGCTGAGATACAGGACGAGTGGTTCAAAATCAGAAAGGTCATCTTCTATCTTAATATGAACACTCTTGTTATTAGGGTTTGCTATCTTCTTAAAACCTGTGGAACTATTCTAAGCAAGGACTATTACTAAGGTGACAGTTGGAGATATGCCAGGCAGAAGAATAGGTTAAACTGTGGTGAAATATTCCTTAATTAGGTGCTTCAATGTACAAAAATGTATACTACACCAACCTGCACAGGAAAATAGAGGAGAGAGCATATGCTCTGGACTCTGAGAGGAGAAAGAAGAAAGACAAAAAAGAGGCAGGTTCTAAAGGAGGAAGCCAACTTGACTTTTGAGATTACTTGATGGGAAATTAAACAGTACTTGTGAAAGGCAAGAAGAAGACACAAGCTTAGCTAATGACTAGTTTCACTCCATCTGTCTTAATTGAGTAGGTCTCTTTCCCATGGAAGGCTCCAAAGGGCATCCTAAACATCCCAAGAGTTGATATCACAGTAACCTAAGTAGGATGGCAGTATAGCACCTCAGAGATAAACATGGAGATGGAATGGTGTTTGTTCATCTCTTAAATGGAAAATCATATTAATACTACCTACTTCACAGACTGATGTGAGAATGAAATAAATTCATATATGAAAGCGTACCTGATACCCAATAAGCACTATAATTGTTTGTGTAACAACAATTTAAAAAAAAAAGGGAAAAGGAATCCTACCAGTTGAAGACTGAATCAGGCCATTTTTTCCATGGCTTTCTTCTCAAAAGTGATTTCAAACATATTTGTAATACACATTTGCATATTCATGTACACATGAAGACTACAGTACGGCTGAGTTGGTGGGAGTTTAGGTGCACATGTGTATACATGGGCAGGGAGGGGGCTATGTATAGGAGGGAATATGTATGTACTTGGTACAAAATCACATTGTACTTGGACATGATTGAATACTACATGGCACAATTTTGCTTATTCTGCTTTAACAGAGCTCTTCTTTTTCTGCAAACTCTTTACCTGAGTGTCCAGCTGCCATCTATATTCTACCACCTTGATTACTATTCCTAATACTCTTTGCAATAGCCTAATATCCTTATCATTTTATGCAACCTTAAAGTATTTGCTATAAAAGAGACTGCCTGCACTATTCCCTATGTACTAAATTTTTAAACCTCCTAAAAGTGGATGGCTTCCTGGTTGATTTTTCTCAGTACAATGTCCTGAAGATAACCTCTTTCTACTGTGCTGGCTGACACATAGCAAAGAGAGACTTTAATACCTTATCTTGCCAGCTAATCTGATTCTGCATCAGGCTTAAAGTTACCTTCTCTGTTTATCAGGACTTCAAATGGGATCAAGATATAAATCTAATAAGCATTTCCACCATCTTGGAATTGATATATGACAATGAAACCCTAGGTCAAAATGAAAATCAAGGCAGTCATGATAATTATATAGGAGTTAGCTTCCTTACCCTTCCTTACCATAGTCCTCCCCACTTGTACAAAGATATGTCAAAGTTCTACCAACCCAGGAAAGCATCCCCATATTCCTTCAGATTGTTTTTGGAGACTGAAAATAAGGATCAGATTTTTTTAACTTGGTCATTACTGATTGATTAAATCTTCTTCACATTTCCCTTTTAAATAATGTAGCTACATTGTAACAGGGGGCACCAATGTGTTTGTTAACATCAGAGTAATCCCTCCAAGACTCATGGCATCATGATGAATTCTTAGGATTTCTTACAACTCTCTCAGGTCACTACACTTAGGATCAGATGTGTTTAGGTGGAATAATAGTAGTCAGATTTGGTGATAGGACCCTAAAGGTGAGTTTGAAGCATTTCCAGAGATTGTTTTGTTCACACAAAGACCTGCCATTCAAAGAAAAATGCATCCCTGTGTACAAAAGATCAAGATAAGTTTAGGTTAGAAATCCTATAAGAATAATTCCAACAAATTTATATATATATAAATATATATATAAATTGGGGTGGTCAAAAAGTTCATTCCAGTGTCTTACCAAAAAACTCAAATGAAATTGTTTGGCCAACCCAATACTTATATAAATATGTAAAGTGTGTCAACCAAGACACACTGCACTCAATCAATGATTCTGCCATATTAAAGGTAAGAATTGGGAAAGATAATATGAATCATTCTCCTTCTATATATTTCTTCCTTTTTCCCTCCTCTCCTTTCTTCCTCCCTTCTGCCTTTATTAAACATTTACTGAGCACTTGCTATGTGCCAGGCACTGTGCTAGCTGCTATCTACAGGGGATACAATGAAGAGTAATTTATAATCCCTGCATTCAAAGAGGTCACAGTCTATTGTCTACACACCTCCTCAGCATCGCTATTAACTGATTGTTAGGCAAGTGTATTATAGCAGTAAGCACTGGTTGGTAAGAGGGCACGGATAAGTGACACATAACCCAAATTTAAAAGACAACTTAAAAAGCACAAAATGATCTGATATCTTTTGTCTCTCTGTAAAGTCAAACCATCACTCATAGCTGAAGTACTGATTTCAGCTCAACATAGTCAAGAACTTTCTCCTGCTCAGTTTTCTGAAAATAGAATGGGCTATAAGTATAGAGTGATTCTCTATCACTTTGAATAATCAAATATAAGTGTGTGTTTGTTTGCTTAGAGCCTAAACAAGGTGGAGACTGGATGACATGATGTCTAATGCCCTTTCAAACTCTATAAAATGACTATATTTAAATAAAATAACAGAGCCCATTCTATCTCCCCCCTGCCCCGTCCAGTTTGAGCACTGCATATCGCTTTGGGTCAGGGCCCATTGAACAAATAGTAGCATCATCCTTCATGTCAAGAAGTCTACAGTGCTGTTAGGTTCCTTCTCCTCCAATGTGTTCAGTTCCAAAGCTTAAAATATACCAAATGTCTCTGTGATTTTTTTTGGGGGGGGTTTGTTCTTATACCCTAAATTTGATATCTGGCAATGATTCTGGGGATTTGGAAGAGAATTAAACTATTTTGAAAACAAATAAGAGTCATACAAAATCACTATAAAATTTATTATTTTAGACCCTGACAAGAACCCTTTAGGGAAAATAAACTCCTTGACGTAACATTATTACTTCTGCATTTGCTTCATTTGAAATGTAGAAAAAATTTTCAGTTGAATCAAAACTACATTTGTCTGCTGTTGCAAGCATACAGTTATGTATTTTTCTTTGCTGTGGATTGTTGTTGTTTATTTCTTTTTGGCAGCTTTTTCTTAATGTAACATCTAGTCAAGGGAATGCTTTTCCTGCAGACTTTATGCCATTTTTTCCAAGGATAATAAAATAAGAAAAAGAAAACAAAAGATTCTATATTCACTAAGCACACAGAAATATAACCTTTCACCCACAGATACCACAAGATTTGCATGTGTGCACACGTGCACACACACACACGTGCATGGAGAGAAAAACAGTTTAAATGTTTTGAAAACAGATATTTAACATCTAGTTTTAAAATCTGGATATTGCTCCCAAGCTTTGGTCCTCATTACACTATTATTTCCTTTACAGACTTCTCCCTTAGTGATATCATCCACTTTTACCATTTCAACCATTACTCCCCTATATGTGTCTTTTCTACAAATCATCTCTACCTGACTTCTGCAGTCTCTACCCTGATGTCTCAATAGCATATCAAAAATAAGTTCAAATGTAGGACTCCTCCCTCTCCTCTAAGTCTTCCTTATTTCTACTACTGTAAAGGAAAACTGCTTTCCTACTCACTCAAGTTGTAAACATTTGATCTCTTGCCCTTCATTTTGGTCGTTCACATGTAGCCAGTCATTTCATGATGTTGACTCTTCACCATGGCTATCATCTTCCTTCTCTTGCTCATGGTTTCTACTTTGTTTTAGAGATTTATCATCTTTAGCCTGAAGTATGGCAAGAAGCTCCTAAACGGGCTCTATCCAAACTCTCCCTTTCAAACCTACTTCACAAAACACTACCAGACAAATTCTACTGAAAATAATATTTGCACACATCATATTTTCTTGAAAACCTTCAATGGCACTCCCAATTATTTTAAGAACAGTGTCTGAAACCTATAACCCAGAAATCAAGTTCCCACAAATTGAGGCTCAGCTATTATTCTTTTAAATTACTCTTTTACATTAATCAAAGAGGCATATTGTTTACCATCCCTTATCATACTATAAGAGGAGACTGAAATAGGATAAAGAAATAAAAATATTATGCAATAAACAAGAATATAGGATTTTCAGGCTAGGTCAGTGCCTCTCTGCCTATGTCTTTGCTTATATCATTTTTTCCACCTGCAAAACCATCATTGATCCTTTCCTTGCTCTGCGTATGCCTACCCATCCAAGTGCTCATGTCCACAGTGATCACTCTATTTGGTCTTCTGTAGTGCTATCTTCTGTGTTACTTGCAATTAGCATCATCTGCTTTATATTGAAATGATCTCTCTCGGGGTATCATTTCACTCCCCATTTAGATTGTCAGCTAACTAAGGTCAGGAAAAGGACTGGCACTTCTTTGGTAGCCCTTGTGAACACTAGCCAAGTACTCAACACGTGCTGGTGTTTGATTATGGAGTATTTACCAAAATTTTGTCTTTGTCTGGTTTAGGGTAAAATTCTTGATTGGATTCAATTCTTTATTTTACTGATGCCAGTTTCTGTGTCTGTGTATAGACCTAGCCCAAATTAGCCTGCTATTCCTATATATTATAACCTTCAGGGCCATATACCTAGCATTTCTCTGCAGATTGAGTTTCAAACTGTGACAGTTTTCTTTTAAGCACATCAGTCAAAATTCTGGTTCAGAGTTATTTAAAGTGGTTTGTATTTTATGGTCCTATGAAGGCTTCACATTGCAACTGCTGAGTTTTAAAAACACAGAAACTAGAAAGAGGGTACAAGGAACTGCCATCTGTCCCTATAAACAATTATCGGCTGGCCATCTGCCCTTATACTGGGTAATGACTTTAATGCTGGTAATATCTGACTGAAATTCTCTCTCTCCATGGAGCCAAAGAAAGGGAACCCATTAAAAAGTGCTGATCCTTCTAGTTGTTGTTTGTGACTGTTTTCACCCATATAAGAGACTATCATTTAATTTGTATCTCTATGCTTTTCACTATGTATTGAAAAGTTATTCTTCATGACCCATCTATAAACACTGCATCTTTGCAAGCAAATAGGTGCTTCTTCTTACAAATTACCAGAAAGAGTTAGTATAACTGTAGAATATCATTTAAACCCATTCAAAATGAACCAAAGTGTTGAACATATTATAAAAGAGAGCTAATAGTAAAGGGATTAACAATTAACCTCAGGCTCAAGCCAAGCAGAATACAAAAACTCATAGCCAAATGAAAACCAGTTCTTCTGCCTTTCAAAATCAACTCTGCGGAAGTTCACAAACCACTGTAATCCTTCTAATGGATTCACTGCTTTGTTTATTTTTCTGTGATCAAAATTAAGGTAAATTAGCATTTGAGTGATAATGAATTATTCTTTGAATTCGGGCAGAAGCCATCCAGTCATTTAAGGCAGGGCATAGCTATTTGGCAACGTATAGATTTCTACATATGTGACTTAACATATGAAATAGAGGTCTTGCTTGTGGTATTAACTATAAGTCATGGTTCACTCAACTCAGATTCCTTTTTTATACACAGTTGTTCTAAAAGATATGTGGTAGTTTGTAGCCTTTATCAATAATATAAATCTCAAGGTTAGGAATATTACCAAAATGGGCAATGTGTATTTTCAGCTAGTACCATTTCTTGAGAGACATGCATTAATTAAGTTTCAACCCATAACGCCCTATACTTACTTATTTGTCCTGAAATTACTTGTTATTCAAGTGTAGACTCAATTTTTTAATAAAATAGGTTTCAATAAATTTGCTGTTGCATACATTTAATGTGAGATAGAAATCTTGCCAACATGTTTCATGTCTAAACTAGTTTTAATAATTTATACTTAAAGAATTCAATTATGTTCATCAATTTTTTTGCCTTGCCTTTAGTTAGTTATTATATTCTTTTCTTCTTTTCTCTAAAAAGCATGGCTTCTCAGAAATCTTGCTTAAGTAATGGGAGATTAGCTCCTACAATATTGGCTAGCCCACTGAAACTAGCTAGGAAATTTTCAGCTAGTTGATAGAGGTATGAAAAAAGTAATTCTCAGACACTGCATAATTTTGAGCTTTGGTTGCTCTAGGATGTGAGAACTTATGCTGCAAATTTTGGATCTGGATCTACAAATAAGCATCACTCCCATAGAAGCTTCAGGGGCTGAGAGTTTTAAGGGCTGTTAAAACCCTAAGGAGAATGCATGCTCCTCTATAAACCGGCCAGCTTCTTTGACTTGGCAAATGATGCTAGACAATGTATAAAGTAAAACTGAAATTTAGAGCTAAGAGCTATTAATGAAGTGGAGTTTTATTTATAATTTTAGTAAACAAATTTTTTAAAAACTCAATGATAAGTCTTCTTAAAGAAAAAATGAAAATGAAACACATTTTTATTATTGTTGCTTTAAAATGTATATGACTTTCTTTTTTCTCCTGTACCTGACAATTTTAAATACATGAGTTGTGTTAATTATAATAATCACATGTTGTTTAAGAATAAAAGGAAAGCATAAATCTCCACGTCATTCAAACTTTCATTTGAAATCTTTGCTTTCTATTTTTTTCTAAATCTTCTCTGGGAATAACAAATTTGTGATCATCTTGACACTTCAGGTGTGAAAAAGACATTAATAAGGCAGATATTACTGTCAATGCCCCACTACGAGTATGAAAAGATAATGAGTGAATCTGCTAAAAGAAAAAAAAGGGGGGGAAGAGAAAAGAAAATCTATAGGTGGCAATTTATTCACCAATGTCAATTGATGACTCATTCCCACTAGCTAATTCTGCAGCCTGCCAAGGAACTTTGCTGGAGAAAGGATTCCTTCTGGGCTTGGTTACTGCAGTGCGTTTTTGCTTGCTGGTGTTAGATTCCTGCAGCTGTTGCTTTTTCATGCAGAGGGGCTTCCTCTATAAAAGCTGAGATGCTACTGCAGTAGCAATATGTATTAGATACTCAGAAAGTCCTTGGTAGAACAGTGAAAAAAGTGAAATAAACACCTCAGAGTCAGGTTGACCTGAGTTCTTGTACTAGATCTTTTGCAAATTAGATGTGTGAGCCTTACTAAGTCATTTGTCCCTTCTAAATAATCACTCTCCTCACCTGTAAACTGAAAGATGTGGATTCAAGTACATCATTCCTACTACTTCTCTTTATGACACTAGGATTATCTTCTCTGTTCCTTGGGCTCAAATACTTTCAATCTTCATCTCTTTTTGACTCATTCCTTCTCTACTCATTTTTATATTCTTCCTTATGTTCTGAGGAAACAATATATAATAGACATATGAATAAAGAATTCTCTAGTTGTGAAAAATTAAGACAAAGGAAGAGAGAAGAGTTAATGCCATAGAAGCTCTGTGAAGGACAGTATTTTGAGGAATATAGGGATTTACAGAGGTCAAATATATATGAAAATTTTTTGCTATTTCTATGTAAGGCCATCCTGAATAGAGCCTGTGCTATTTTCTGGAAACAAGGGACATTTCAATTTCTCCTCTCACAGCCTATATGTTTAACATTCAAAATCAGTATTGAGTGACTACACTACTGCTAGATAGGTAATTTATTCTTTTCAAAAATGATTTGGTATTGGTGACAACAAGAAAGAACAATAAAAGAATAAACAGTGATACAGCAGTTTTTGTCTTTTTTCTATATTTCTATTTCCATTTGCTTGAGCATAAACCATGCTCTTGACATAATGCCAAATCCACTGCTCACATTTAAAAATTTATCATCACACTGATTTCATATATGCTAAAAAGCAAATCCAGACTAATTTCAGTCCTATCAATAAATTGATCAGTGTGCCAAAAAAGAACAAAACAAATGTCCACTGGAGCTGACAGACATTACTAAGGTTAAGTCATATAAACCATTCAATTTCATCGTGCATCAATTCTAAATACCAGCATTTATATTCATTAAATGGAGGATTCCTCTTAAGATATTTAAAGAAATCTAACTATTTTTTCTTTGGCATAGGTACTCTTGCTTAATAACTGATGGATTTGTGACTTAAAAGATTTTCAGGCATAACCACCAAATATAAGTACTATGCTAGCCTCAGGCCTTTCTTTAAAAACAGAACCAATGTCTATACAAAACATCCGAGTACTTAACACAATATGCAATCTCATGTATTACTAGCAATCTATGTTTTGCCTACCCAGCAATTATTCTCTTCTTATTTCTTGTTACCCATTCCCAATTTTTTCAGCTATTGGGTGGCCAAATGCTTCAGGGATTGCCGTCTCCACTCTCAAGGGGGGTACACTGTGATTAGTCTAAGCCAATCAAGGTAATCCTATTTCTCTTCTCAGAGAAATGTAAGGGTAGGTGTTCTGGGCTAGGTTTACTTACAAAAAAGGATTTGCAAAACAAATATGTGAGAATGCGATGCCTGGATCACAAAATACTACAACCATTTTGCAAATACCAGTAACCAAATTGCTAAGGATGGCAGAACAGAAGGAATGAACTTGGGTTCTTACTGACATTATAAAGTCTCTTAATTAACAAATCCTTGGCAGCTCATAGCTTCATATTTCTTAAGTGAGATAGTAAAATGTCCTTACTGTTTTAGCTGCTTACAGTATTTTTTATAAATGCAGCTACAAGCATCCTGATAAATATATTTAAGTAAAAGAAGATATCAAATAAACAAATAGAATATATTATAGCCTCTGCTCTCAAAATGATACATTTCTACTTGAAAGTTTGGGAATCTTGCTTTCTTTCCTATTATAGCATATAAAGGACACTAAAAATTTCTAATTTACTTATTTATGTTGATAGTTCCAAATAGAGATATCTGCATTGTGTTTGACGCTGAAGCACCTGTTAACTTTTAACCAAATTTTAATTATTTGCTTGAATGTTTTTTCTATACCATCCCACATATTCAGCATTACTGAATTTTATATGCAATTTACTAAAATGACCAGCTATTTTGGAGTTCTGTATAATTTATCATAGAGACACAGCTCCAAAGTACTTTGTATCATCTTATATTTAATTCGCAGAAACTAAAAAGAGTAATATATTATGTCACCAGATAAGAACATCATGAGTTATGAACAGAGAGTGCCAGGTTCCTCAAATGACAGCTCAAGACATCCACCTAATTTTTTTCATGGGGATTAGGTGTGGGTTTCACTCTCAGCCAAGGGCCTCAGTTAGATCATTCTATATTCCCCAGTAGGAGGGATTCTCAGAAATTAGACCTAGATTGTCAAATGACTTAAAGACATCCTGGCTCAGAACTCTGGAATCTCCCTTTGATACTCTTTTCTCCACCTCTTCATTGGACAAGTCTCAAATCTAGTCAGTCTTCAAGTTCATTTTTTCATAGATTATTTGCTGAACACCGTGCTGGATGCTGGATTTTTAGTAGTGTATAAGATACACAAAATTCCGGTCTCCTTAAGTTTACAGACTAGTGCTGTCATCCTGTCTCTAGTGTTATACTCTCTACCATCATTCTAGTATAGACACTTTTGTGCCCTCCATACAGTCTCTTGATTAACCAATATATTACAGAAACTTGGAGAAGGTTTTGACAGACAATACAGGGTAGAGTTTAGAATTTTTTAAAAGATGAATTTACCAGCAAATCTCTTGATCACAGCTTTAAGACTCTTTAAAATTTCACCCAATTCTACATGTCCAAAATGTTTTTTCCAACACCATCCTACACAAGCCATGGCATTAGTCAGGCTGGGCTATTTGTTATTCTCAGAATTGGCCACAGGCATTTGTGATATCCTGAATTGTAACTCAAACTGGCTTTACCATAGAAATAAATCACACTGGCAGTTAGGTATTGGTGAAATATTGCTCTAAGTAGATATATTGAGTATATTGTTGGTTAAATCTTTAAAACTTAAACACCAAGCACTTAGAACATTGGAACTCAGAACTCATTTTGCCATAGAAACAAACCATTCCATTATAAATGAAATTCTGGAGCACAAGTAATTTGTAAGTTAGGTATTAAATGCTTGTGCATGCAAAATGTCACCATTTTGATCTTTGAAAAAGTTAAATATCACTATTTCTACTTTGACTATATTTTTGTAAAAGTACATGTTACCACTAAGCCTGGGAAAATGCTCAATAGTGTTCTGGAACAGTCTACCATGAGCTTGTTTTATTATGCTTTGCCTCTTCCTTTCAAAGCTTAAAATTCTCTCAAACTTAGTTAACTAACATATTCTATTAAATGCTCTCTAATTAACTAGAATTTTACTATCTTTGCAAGGCCAAGATTAAACTGATTTATTCAGAAGGAAGAAACTTTGCTATCAATGAATGTTACAACCATTTCCCACTCAGCTATTTTGATAAAATGTTTCCATACTTGTTCCTTTCATATGCTGTATTTCTTTGCCATAGTTTTAATTTCTGAGCAGAGAATAATTTAGGGTATTTGAATAAAGAAGAAGTACTCACCTCTGGGTAACAGAAAAGGGGAAATGGTTTTGCTACAAGGGCTCCTTTTTTAAAAAATTGACCTAAAAGCTCTTTCTGACCTTAGTAAAGTTCAAGTCATGGAAAACTCCAAGGATATGAAACACAACTCTCTGTGAACGTTTAAATATAAAAGTTGTTATATGGAGAGTGGGAATCTTCCTAGTCATCTCTATTCACTAGTCCCCCAGAAAGACATATGAAATCCCCAACCTGATTTTGCTTGATAAAGGCAGCAGATTCATTCATACTGAGTAATCCCATCTGGAAACTACCTTTGCCTCCAGTCCCAATCCTCCCGCTAGCATCCTGCAGAAGAGTTTCTAGCTCTCATGCACTTGGAGTTTGTCCTTACATTCCCACCCCTCCCCCACTAAAGACTCAAATAAGCACCAGGAAGCACTTATGTAAATAGCAACTCGTCAGATTCCATCCTGAAACAGAATTCTTATGATTCCAAATCCATTCTCCTGCCCACTTCCTAACATATGTCTTTAAATTCACTTATCTGAGAGCACCATGAGTAAGCATGCTGTTTCACAGATAAACTTGTGTAAGAGGATTAAGAAATCTTCATATTTTGTCTCAGAGCAGTTAAAAGTAACAGGGAAGATTTGCCTCAATTCTTCAAATAAATTCGCTTTTTGCCTCTTTACCAATTCATGTCAACAATAGTTAAATAATGTTTATTTTATTTATATCATTGTATTTTATCCCATTTCATATAATTTCCTTAATGCATAGCTCAGAATAAGGACATTTTAATAAGTTCTCTCTTTATTCACTAAGAGAGAGCCTCATTATAAATTTCCAATTTCTTCCTGAACCAATAACTTTCACTAAACTCAGAGATGGGTTGTAGGCTATTTTCATGTGACACCACTTCAACTGGCCAAAATTAGAAAAAAAAAAACAATACATTCACCGATTGCTTTATACATACAATACCCCAGTAAATCAGATAGAAAATAATGAGTGACATGAATCTCTGTGTTTTAGGAAACAGATATGTGAGAAATGTGAGATGACTGATTGGAAGCAGGTGAAAGTTTGGAGGAACGGTTTGAAAAAAGCAAAAGGAATACCTACTTTTCCAACCAATCTGCCGAGTAACAGTTTATTTAAATTTGTAAAAATTTTATTGTGGTTAAGAACACATAACATGAGATCTACCCTCTTACTAGATTTTAAAGTACACAACATAGTATAATTATCTAACTGAGATTCTTAATTAAAGAAACATACTACAGTGAGTGAGGGGAACTGTGAACGTATCATCCACCTATGTCATAAGGATGGGGTAGGTATGTGAATCTATGTAGAGACTTTTGAATAGGTCTACTGATTGTGGTGGGCAGACATCTAAATGATGAAAGTTCTTAAACCATATTTTAAGTCTCATCTTTCACTGGAGTCAAAAGTGTTGGATTTTAGTTACAGGTCTGGCACTTATCAGAAAAAATATATTACTTGTTAGTGTGTTAAAAAATTAGTTATTGGTAAATTCTATACTTATAATGAAAAGTGTTTGTGGAAGAGCGTTATTTAATCTGGCCATCAACACAGTTTCATTGTATGTTTATTGTAATTTTAATTCATCGATGAACTCAAGTCAATAAGAATGCAGTAAGTTCCTATTATGTACAAATATGTACTGAGTACTGAGGGTGAGTGAAAGAAAATGCATAGAGATGGCAAGACATAGTTTTTGCCCTCCAGGAGCTCACAGTCTATTGGAAGAGACATTCAACTCATTGTTACAGAAAGCAGAATGAAAGAAATACTGTAAACGAGAATACGAAACATGATATGGAATTAACGTCTTTTTTTATGGTAGAGTTATCTATGTATATCTTATTAACCCCATTCAGAACTACATTTTACACCCTTTGAGGCCAAAAGATGGGTATTATACTTATTTTGGATTTCCAACAGTGCATTTCACATAACGGGCTGTTAATAAATATCCATTGAATTGTAAACTGCACTGTAATTGTGTGCTCTTGAAAACACCATAGAAGGCTGTTTTGCTCTTTATAGGGATGCTACAATCTGTGGTGTAACTTAAATTTTCTGAGTTTGTTTATTTGAGTGTGCAGAAAAATATACAAGTAAATATATTAACTTTTCAAATCTTGTTTAAGAAATAATTAGAAGAAAAAAAGAAATAATTAGGAAGGAAATCAACAGTAAGTTATAAAGTCAACTGCCACCATCCAATTTTGAACCAGTCACTTTCCCTATCTTGACCTCAGTTTTTCTACTTGGGTCCTTCCATATCCAGCAATATGTGATTCCCTCCCTTGACGGCAAGTTTTTCTCAAGCTACTTCCTCATTTCTTTGCTTCTCAGCAACTTTTCTCGAAACTGGGCTAATATTCACTATTTTCTTAAAATAGTAGCTAATATTCTTCACCTCCCAGTCTTTCACCAAACCCACTTCGGTTGAGGTTTTCTTCCCACCATTCCACTGAATCTACTCTTGTCAAGGTGAAACAATGACCTACGTTTTATGAAAACCAATGGCTACCTCTCTGTCCTCATCTTCTATACCTCTCAGCAGCATTAAACAGTTGATCACTATCTCGTCCCTGAAAGTCAGTCTTCATTTGTTCTCCAAGACACCTCACTCTTGGCTTCCTTCCTAGTTCTCCAGCTTCTCCTCAGATTCCTTTCCTTGTTCTGCCTCCTCTAATTGAGTGCCCTGCACTCATTCCTAGAATGCTGGCTCATTTATGTCTATACTTTCATACTATGTGATTTCAACAAACCCAATGGCTCTAAATAGCACTACATACCAAGGACTCTTCTTTTTATATCTTCATTTCTGAACACCATACTTTTACATAAAACTTCATGCTTGACATCTGTAGTTTATGGCTAATAGGCCACTGCAAGTTAATTTGTCCAAAACAGAAGCCTAACCCAGGGCAATTCTCTCAAGGCTGCATTATCTTTCTCCTCACTGTTCACCTCCACAGTGTTGATGACTAACTTACTATAATATTCTTTTACAAACTGAAAATTTTGAAAGTGGAATTTACCATAAAATAACTTTCTAAGCATACTGCCAAGAAACTCATTTTTTTCCTAGTAAGTAACAGATCCGTTTTCAGCTGTGAAATTTCCATTTTTTTCATAGTTTATAATTCTCTGCTGAGAACTACTCTCTTCCCATTCATTTTAAGAGTATTCACCTTTTCCTCATGGAGCATGCTTATAATAGCTGCTTTGAAGGCTTTATTTTATAATTCCATCATCTGGGTCATTTTAGGATTAGCATCTGTTTTCTTTTCCCTTCAGAACTGGCCACCTTGTCCTGGCTGTTTATGGCAAGTGATTTGGGACTATAACTTAGATTTTGAATATTATGTTGTAATACTCTGGGTCCTGTTAAAGATTTCTGGAGACTCTTGATTTTGGTTTTGTTTTTGTTTTAGCTGGCAATCAAGCTGGTTATGTTTACATTGTAAGTTGTTTCTCATTTTATGTAGGCAATGGTTCCGATGTCTGTTTGGTTTTCAAAGCCTTTGTTATACACTTCAGATCTATCCTGCACATGAACATCTCAGTGGTTAGTCTGGAACTTGGGTGGCACTGTGTATTGCAGTTCCATCCTTAAAGGCTTTGTTATGTTTCTTTGGGTCTGTTCTATGTATGCATAGGGGAACATTGGGGATGTGCCTCGGACTTGATTAATTCATACACAGAATTTGGAGACCCCTATTTTAGTTCTATCTTCTTCAAGATACCTCCTCCCGGGATTCCCAGAGAATCAGACTTGGAAGGCTAGCGGGATTTGACTGCAGATCTTTGACAGGACTGGGGGGAAAAAGAGACTTCACTCTTGGAGGGCACACACAAAGTAGTAGTGCACATCAAGACCCGGGGGAAGGAGCAGTGACCCCATAGGAGCCTGAATCAGACCTACAAGCTAGAGTTGGAGGGTCTCCAGCAGAGGCAGGGGGTGGTTGTGGCTCACCACAGGGACAAGGAAACTGGCAGCAGAAGCTCTGGGAAGTACTCACTGGCATAAACCCTCCTGAAGTCTGCCATTAGCCCCACCAAAGAGCCTGTAGGCTCCAGTGCTGGGTCGCCTGAGGCCAAAAAACCAAAAGAGAAGGAACTCAGCCCCACCCAACAGCAGACAAGTGTAATAAAGTTTTACTGAGCTCTGACCACCAGAGAAACACCCAGCTCTAGCCACCACCAGTCCCTCCCATCAGGAACCTTGCACAAGCCTCTTAGATGACTCATCCACCAGAGGGCAGACAGCAGAAGCAAGAAGAACTACAATCCTGCAGCCTGTGGAATGAAAACCACATTCACAGAAAGACAGACAAAATGAAAAGGCAGAGGACTATGCACCACATGAAGGAACAAGATAAAATCTCAAAAAAACAACTAAATGAAGTAGAGATAGGCAACCTTCCAGAAAGGATTCAGAATAATGATACTCAAGATGATCCAGGATCTCAGAAAAAGAATGGAGGCAAAGATCGAGAAGATGCAAGAAATGTTTAACAAAGACCTAGAAGGATTAAAGAACAAACACCTAGAAGAATTAAAGAACAAACAAATAGAGATGAACAATACAATAACTAAAATGAAAAATACACTAGAAGGAATCAATAGCAGAATAACTGAGGCAGAATAATGGATAAGTGACCTGGAAGACTGAATGGTGGAAATCACTGCTGTGGAACAGAATAAAGAAAAAAGAATGAAAAGAAATTAAGACAGCCTAAGAGACCTCTGGGACAACATTAAATGCAACAACAGTCACATTATAGGGGTCCCAGAAGAAGAAGAGATAGAGAAAGGACCCAAGAATATATTTGAAGAGATTATAGTCGAAAACTTCCCTAACACGGGAAAGGAAAGAGCCACCCAAGTCCAGGAAGCACAGCGAGTCCCATACAGGATAAACCCAAGGAGAAACACGCCGAGACATATAGTAATCAAATTGGCAAAAATTAAAGACAAAGAAAAATTATTGAAAGCAGCAAGGGAAAAACAACAAATAACATACAAGGGAACTCCCATAAGGTTAACAGCTGATTTCTCAGCAGAAACTCTACAAGCCAGAAGGGAGTGGCATGATATACTTAAAGTGATGAAAGGGAAGAACCTACAACCAAGATTACTCTACCCAGCAAGGATCTCATTCAGATTCGATGGAGAAATCAAAAGCTTTACAGACAAGCAAAAGCTAAGAGAACCCAGCACCACCAAACCAGCTCTACAACAAATGCAAAAGGAACATCTCTAAGTGGGAAACACAAGAAAGGATAACGACCTACAAAAACAAACCCAAAACAATTAAGAAAATGGCAATAGGAACATATACATCAATAATTACCTTAAATGCGAATGGATTAAATGCTCCAACCAAAAGACACAGGCTCGCTGAATGGATACAAAAACAAGACCCATATATATGCTGTCTACAGGAGACCCACTTCAGACCTAGGGACACATACAGACTGAAAGTGAGGGGATGGAAAAAAATATTCCATGCAAATGGAAATCAAAAGAAAGCTGGAGTAGCAATCCTGATATCAGATAAAATAGACTTTAAAATACAGATTGTTACAAGAGACATGGAAGGACACAACATAATGATCAAGTGATCAATCCAAGACGAAGATATAACAATTATAAACATACATGCACCCAACCTGGAGCACCTCAATACATAAGGCAAATGCTTACAGCTACAAAGGAGAAAATCAACAGTAACACAATAATAGTGGGGGACTTTAACACCTCACTTACACCAATGGACAGATCATGCAGACAGAAAATTAATAAGGAAACACAAGCTTTAAGTGACACAATAGGCCAGATAGATTTAATTGATATTTATAGGACATTCCATCTGAAAACAGCACGTTACACTTTCTTCTCAAGTGCACATGGAACATTCTCCAGGATAGATCACATCTTGAGTCACAAATCAAGCCTCAGTAAATTTAAGAAAATTGAAATCATATGAAGCATCTTTTCTGACCACATGCTATGAGATTAGAAATCAATTACAGGAGAAAAAAATGTAAAAACCACAAACACAGGGAGGTTAAGCAATATGTTACTAAATAACCAAGAGATCACTGCAGATATCAAAGAGGAAATCAAAACATACCTAGAGACAAATGACAATGAAAACACTACAATCCAAAACGTATGGGATGGAGCAAAAGCAGTTCTAAGAGGGAAGTTTATAGCAATACAATCCTACCTCAAGAAACAAAAAAATCTCAAATAAACAATCTAACCTTATAACTAAAGGAACTAGAGAAAGAAGAACAAACAAAACCCAAAGTTAGTAGAAGGATAGAAATCATAAAGATCACAGCAGAAGGAATTGAAATAGAAGCAAAGAAAACAATAGCAAAGTTTAATAAAACTAAAAGCTGGTTCTTTGAGAAGATAAACAAAATTGATAAACCTTTAGCCAGACTCATCAAGAAAAAGAGGGAGAGGACTCAAATCAATAAAATTAGAAATGAAAAAGGAGAAGTTACAATGGACACAGAAGAAATACAAAGATTCATAAGAGACTACTACAAGCAACTCTATGCCAATAAAATGGACAACCTGGAAGAAATGGACAAATTCTTAGAAAGGTATAACCTTCCAAGACTGAACCAGGAAGAAACAGAAAATATGAACAGACCAATCACAAGTAATGAAATTGAAACTGTGATTAAAAATCTTCCAACAAACAAAAGTCCAGGTCCAGATGGCTTCACAGATGAATTCTATCAAACACTGAGAGAAGAGCTAACACCCATCCTTCTCAAACTCTTCGAAAAAATTGCAGAGGAAGGAACACTCCCAAACTCATTCTACGAGGCCACCATCACCATGATACCAAAACCAGACAAAGATACTACAAAAAAAGAAAATTACACACCAATATGACTGATGAATATAGAAGATACAGAAATCTTCAACAAAATACTAGCAAACAGAATCCAACAACACATTAAAAGGATCATACACCATGATCAATTGGGATTTATCCCATGATGCAAGGATTCTTCAAATCAATCAATGTGATTCATAAATAAGTCAATGTGATTCACCATATCAATCAATCAATGTGATTCACCATATTAACAATCAACGTGATACACCATATTAACAATCAATGTGATTTACCATATTAACAATCAATGTGATACACCATATTAACAAATTGAAGAATAAAAACCATATGATCATCTCAATAGATGCAGAAAAAGCATTTGACAAAATTCAACACCCATTTATGATAAAAACCCTCCAGAAAGTAGGCATAGAGGGAACTTACCTCAATATAATAAAAGCCATATATGACAAACCCACAGACAACATCATTCTCATGGCAAAAAACTGAAACTATTTCCTCTAAAATCAGGAACAAGACAAAGATGCCCACTCTCACCACTATTATTCAACATAGTTTTGGAAGTTTTAGCCACAGCAATCGGAGAAGAAAAAGCAATAAATAGAATCCAAATTGGAAAAGAAGAAGTATAGCTGTCACTGTTTGCAGATGACATGATAGTAGACATAGAGAATCCTAAAGATGCTACCAGAAAACTACTAGAGTTAATCAATGAAATTGGTAAAGTAGCAGGATACAAAATTAATGCACAGAAATCTCTTGCATTCCTATACACTAACAACGAAAAATCTGAAAGAGAAATTAAGGAAACACTCCCATTTACCACTGAAACAATAAGAATAAAATACCTAGGAATAAACCTACCTAAGGAGACAAAGGACCTGTATGCAGAAAACAATATGACACTGATGAAAGAAATTAAAGATGATACCAACAGATGGAGAGATATACCATGTACTTGGACTGCAAGGATCAATATTGTGAAAATGACTATACTACCCAAAACAATCTACAGATTCAATGCAATCCCTATCAAGCTACCGAGGGCATTTTTCACAGAACTAGAGCAAAAAATTTCACAATTTGTATGGAGACACAAAAGACCCCGAATAGCCAAAGCAATCTTGAGAAAGAAAAATGGAGCTGGAGGAATCAGGCTTCCTGACTTCAGACTATACTACAAAGCTACAGTCATCAAGACAGTATGGTACTGGCACAAAAACAGAAATATAGATCAATGGAACAGGATAGAAAGCCTCGAGATTAACTCACACACCTATGGTCAACTAATCTATGACAAAGGAGGCAAGGATATACAATGGAGAAAAGACAGTCTCTTCAATAAGTGGTGCTTATTGAAGCTGGACCGCTACATGTAAAAGAATGAAATTAGAACACTCCCTAACACCATACACAAAAATAAACTCAAAATGGATTAAGGACTTAATTGTAAGACTGGACACTACAAAACTCTTAGAGGAAAACATAGGTAGAACACTCTGACATAAATCACAGCAAGATCTTTTTTGACCCACCTCTTAGAGTAATGAAAATAAAAACAAAAATAAACAAATGGGACCTAATGAAACTTAAAAGCTTTTGTACAGCAAAGGAAACCATAAACAAGACAAAAAAGACAACCCTCAGAATGGGAGAAAATATTTGCAAACCAAGCAACGGACAAAGGATTAATCTCCAAAATATACAAACAGCTCATGCAGCTCACTATCAAAAAAAGCAAACAACCCAATCAAAAAATGGGCAGAAGAGCTAAATAGACATTTTTCCAAAGAAAACATAAAGATGGCCAACAAACACATGAAAAGATGCTCAACATCACTTATTATTAGAGAACTACAAATCAAAACTACAATGAGGTATCACCTCACACCAGTCAGATTGGCTATCATCAAAAAATCTACCAACAATAAATGCTGGAGAGGGTGTGGAGAAAAGGGAACCCTCTTGCACTGTTGATGGGAATGTAAATTGATACAGCCATTATGGAAAACGGTATGGAGGTTCCTCAAAAAACTAAAAATAGAGCTACCATATGACCCAGCAATCCCACTACTGGGCATATACCCTGAGAAAATCATAATTCAAAAAGAGTCATGTACCCCAATGTCCATAGCAGCAGTATTTACTATAGCCAGGACATGGAAGCACCCTAAATGTCCATCAACAGAGGAATGGATGAAGAAGATGTGGTACATATATACAATGGAGTATTACTCAGCCATAAAAAGGAACGAAATTGGGTCATTTGTAGAGATATGGATGGACCTCGAGAGTGTCATACAGAGTGAAATAAGTCAAACGAGAAAAACAAATAGTGTATATTAATGCATATATGTGGAATCTAGAAAAGTGGTATAGACGATCTTATTTGCCAAGCAGAGATAGAGACAGAGGTAGAGAACAAATGTATGGATACCAAGGGGGAAAGGGGTGGGGTGGGAGGAATTGGGAGATTGGGATTGCCACATATGCATTATTGATACTATGTATAAAATAGACAACTGATGAGAACATACTGTATAGCACAGGGAACTCTACTTAATGCACTGTGGTGTCCTAAATGGGAGGGAAATCCAAAAGGGAGGACATATATGTTTACATATGGCTGATTCATTCTGCTGTGCAGTAGAAGCTAACACAACATTGTAAAGCGACTATACTCCAATAAAAATTAATTTTAAAAGAAGTACATATTAATTAAAGATGGTAATGAATCTGTACTGCTCATTTTGGTGATGTGGAGAAAGTCCGTGTATAAGTAAAATTTTTATGAGGCTGAATATAAGCAAATTGAAATTATTTCCATAATCTTTCAAATGTGGAAAAAATTTAGTTTTACTTTTGGTAGTTTTATAATCTGTTTCGTGCCACTTTCTGTATTGTTACATACATCTTTTCCTTTAGGAGATAATAAGTCATTGATACCAAGTAGTTAAAGTTTCATCATATGTGCTTTTATAGTGGTAGAAAGTGGTAATTGTCATGGGCTCAGCATTTATTTAATTTTACATAATAATTTAACAATGAGCAATTTATGCACTCTGAGTTGCTCAATTATTCAAAATGTGATATCTCAGTTTTCATTCACTGGCATCCCACTCTCTTGTTCAGAAGTAGAATAAAGAGCTCTGAATTGTTATCAATTCATACCTGGGTCCCAGTGTCAAATGTGCTCTTAACCCCATGGTAGGCCTTAGACCAGTTTGTTCCTTAGTATTCCAATCTATAAGACAAAGATTTGTAAAATCATTCTTCATAGAAATCTCAAAGCTCAGTAAAACTTACAAATTATGTTTACATTAGGAGAGCAAGCAGGCAGAAATCCAGATTCCCAACCCATGTTTCAAGTAATCTATACTGCACATTATCACTGTATGTACGAAAAGGGCTACTGGTGAAATAAATGTTTTTGAAAACCAGCCATCTAAATGTTCCTTTCTACTTCTGTAATTCCTATTGCAAATATTTAATAAACAAATTAGTGTACAGCTCCATGCAGACACATATTTTAGACACAAAATAGAAAGAAAGCAAAATGTTCCTGGTGCCCTCTCTCCAAATATTGGGTTGGCCAAAAAGTTTGCTCAGGTTTTTTATGTTATGGAAAAGCCAGAATGAACTTTTTGGCCAGCCCAATAAAACAGAAAAATGATTGTGCTTGAAATTCACAAACCATAATCTTGGACCTTCTCTTAGGTGATGTACTAAGTAAGACTGTTGATAGAGGGAGGCATGTATGCAATTACCAGTGGCCTCTTCAACACAAATAGAGACTACTCAGAATCTCAACTGTCTCCTCACATAGTCTGGGCAGGTAATCATGAGAAACACACTGTTGACAGAAACATAAATTAAGTGAGCCATTTTGCACTGATTTGCATTCTAGCAAAGGTGAACTTACAAAGTGCATCTTGGTTCAGAATACTTATAAGAATTCCAATGTTTAATACTTTCTGGACTGGATCAAAGAAGTTATTGGAAGGCCAGAATAGCCAGTCCATAGAAAGAGATCTGGCAAATATCTGTCTGTAGAATGAGGTAATTTCATCCACATACTGTGGTAAATATTCAGATAGAGTACACAGTCTTTAGAGATTTCTTACTTGCCATATCACCTTATCAAAATAAAATCTAGTGGACAAAAAAGAAGGGAAGTAAAATGGTACAAATGAAAAACTACTAAATTGGGTTCAATTCTTGGCTGTCTACCAAATGATTGTCTTAGGCAAGTGATTTTCTGTCTCTGGGCCTCAGTTCCCTCATCTGCAAAATCTCCAAATTCCTTCCCATATCTAATACATCTACAATCCAAGAAAGGAAAAGGACTTGAGTGTGTGCTACTAAGTCTCTCCATCTAGCTATCTCCAAACAAACACAATATTTATCAGAACTAAAAGCCTGATTGTAAAATAATCTTCTTCATATGTTAAATAGCCTGTGGGAAAACACCTCACTGTGGGCACAACCCCACAAATCAAATTCTATGTTCTCATTACAACTCAGAGACAGTTATATAGAAGTATTTGATAAGTAGCCAACCCTGATCTTTGCTCAATATTCCCAAAATCTGCTATAGGAAGGAGAAATGTATGCCAAGTAGTTCAGAAAGATCTGTACATAATACAAATATTCAGAGATTTTGTTTAAGATTTTACAAAGCCTTGGTCCACCTCAGTATGATTTCTAAGTTCAGAGAAACCTTCAGCAATCTTAAAGGTGCCAAACATTCTGGTTCACAAATGATGTTTTAGCCTACTTTTGATTTGCCTAAATTTTCCACAAAATTGGGAAATAGAAAAAATATATCATTCTTACTTAGATAACATATTATTCTGCTTTATGGAGCTACAATTTTTTTTTTCTCACCAAACCAAACTAGAAAAGTTACATGTGGGGGAGAGGGTGTTTTTAAATTCTAAATGTGTTGAAAATAAAGGTGTTCAGAAATACTGTTAGATTGAGATATATAGCCCAGTGATAAGGAGAACAAAGGCCAGTGATCTGAATCTCTTTACCAGGTCACCAAGTTATTAAATGCACAAAAGAGACAATGAAACTATGGTTACCTTAGTGAAACTTAATTTTCATACTGAGCAAACATGTCATCTATTCATGTGTGCAGCCAACAGGAGGGAAAATCAGTACGGTGTCAGATTTGGGGAGATGGTGGTCACCTATATAGTCATCTTTAATGGGATGATGGGGCAAACACACTTGTTTTTAAATCAACTCCATTGATTTAAGGGCACTGGGAACATTATTTACTTCTGATGAATTCAAGATTGTGTACCATGGAAACTTTATACAATCAACTCATTGTTAGAATTTCTACTAGGATACAAATGTGCTTCATCACACAATTACGAAGATGCGTGAGGTTGTAGAAAACTACTTGTAAAACTCAAATCATGCTTTGAATTATAAACTTTTGTGCTTCTGTTTGTTTTCAGTGAGGAGCTTTGGTGATCCTGTGCAATAAGTATCAAGTTCCATTCCCAGGAATAAGGACGGGGAGGATAGAGGGTGGAGAATGATACTCATCCATGAGAAAAGGCCAAAAGGAAGTACATGTATGCCTAGCACCTATGATGGTCAGGTCCTTATGTTTTTAGATCTCAATTTAACTGGATTTTTTTAAGGCACATGTGACTCTACGTCTCCTATGGTCCCAAGAACCTGCCGTATTGGAGCTATATATATTGGAGATACTGGTGTACTGGCTCTAAGAGAAATTTGTCTAAACTAACTTCAATCTGTCCTGCTCTCTCTGAGAAATGAGTAGGAAGAGTGACCCAGAGAAATTTGAATATAGCTGACTTCATTTGGAATGAGCATACCAGAAGGAGACAGGACTTGGAAACTGATCTATCCATTGAGACTTGCAGGACACTGAATAGTAGGCTCTGAGAGGATAGAATAGACACAGATGCAGAGTAGGGGAGGAAGCCTAATTCCACAAGTAGAACTCGTTTAAATGGCAGTTAAAAATGTAAATGGTGTCCCAGGCAAGCAGTGAGCATGGGAAGAGGGAAACAAACATAAGGTGATGGGGTCCTGCCTAGAGCAGGGCCAAATACAGTTAGTGGGAATCCAGGGATAGATGGTACGTGTAGGTTAGAGCAGGCAAGCCAGCATACAAACAGACATAAGGGAAATCTCTTTTGGGCTTCAGCATCCCAGCCACTGTGCTAGGCTTAAGATAAGACTCAAGTACCAGAGAATGTAAACTGGAAGAGCAAAGCATAGTACAGTCCTAGGGCAAAGGTGAGCAAACATTTTCTCTAATGGGCCAGACAGTACATACTTCAGGCTTTCCAGGCCATATGGTTTCTGTTGCAACTACTCAACTGTGCTTTTTGTGGCATTAAAGCAGTCATAGACAATACATAAATGAATGGGCAGAGTTGTGTTCCCCAAAAGAACTTTATTCAAAAAAGGAGTTGACCACTAGAGGTCTTGGAAGTGCTTGGCAGGTTATACAACAGGAACTTAAAAATAAGAAGATAAGGCTCTGAAACAAAACTGGAGAATGGTGGGAGTAGCTGTTTCAGAAACAAGGCCTAGTTATTGTAAGTGTGGCATGAGATCAAGGCTGGCACAGCAAGAAGGGCAATATGATTGTCCCAGAATGTTTGCCTGTAGCTATGGAAACTCCTCTGTCCTGTGGTCAGATGAGTTCCAGAGTTTGGGGCAATGCTGAGCCCGCAGTTCTGCAGAGTCATGAGTCACAGCAATTGACAAGGAAGAAGCAAACACTTTGAGCCAGACAAGGTCTGCTAGAAAGAGCCTGAGATAGCTCTCTGAATTCTTCAATTTGCTCTTTGTCCAGATTTTGCCTAGTGCCAATATAGCCACATTTATAAGTTTGTCCCTTAGGAAAGCACAGTGTAACTGCTGGAAATGCTAAAAGGACTAAAATTGTAGAAATACTGAATCCAAATCCTGGGATCTACTTTTTTAATCTCAAGTCTTGCACTGTAAAATGAGGATAATATTAATCCTGAGACCAATCTTTCCCATAGTGCTCTCATGAGGAATCAATGAAAATCAGAGATGAGAACATTCTTTGTAAACTATGAAGTGCTCTCCATAGCCTGGTTATGATGATCCAATTTATGATAAACACTACTCTGGTTTAGTCATGAATTGCTCTCATCTCCACATTCTTCTTAAATAACAAATGTCTAAGCTGTCACTAAGCTAAACTGTAATATGCAATTAGACAACAAGGAGGTAGTTTGATAAACTCATCCTAAAGAGTAAGTTGTCACTCTTACTAATTCAGTCACTTCAAATACAAGCTGAGTGAGTAGAGGGTCCTGCCCAGTTACAGCCAGTTGGTCATTTTCCTGGCATATTTGTGTGTAGCAATAAGGGTGTGTATAGCAGTAAATAATGTAACACAAGTAAGTAAAATTAATTAATAAAAGGAAATAAAAATGAGGAGAATTTAACCTAGACTCAGGATAGTAAAGAAATTATAACTGACAGAGACCTTTCTTTCAAGGAGATATCCCACTCTATATATCCAAATTAAACTTTCTCCTAAACTTAAATTTGGAGAAGAGTTGTCTGTGTTTTCTGTCTGATGTCACTTCATGACAAGGGGACCACCCCTGTTTCATCCTGATCTTGAAATGATGTCAAATGGGAGATTGTGGTCAGTTACGATATAACGTTAAGACCTTCTCTCCCACTCTGCCAGCCCCCAGCGTTGCAGAAATCATGAGAAATATCTGTTTCTATTCCTCCTCCATGGCTGCAATCTCCATGCCCTCTGGCTGTCGAGGCAGGTGTTGAAACACAGAGGCAGTGGTTGTTGCCTTGAGTGGCCAGCTCTCTCCAGGACCTGAGCAATCATAAAGGCAGTCTGGGACCAGTGAATTAAAGCCATCCGTCAGGCTCGCTGCACCACACTGAGCAACTGCTTCTGCTGACAACAGTGAGAATAGAGCTCTCACAGGGAGAACGGAAATGCAAGAATTGGAGATCTAAAATGAGGAAGCATTTCAGGAAACAGACCAGCAAAGAGGAGAACCATTATTCTATCAGATTCTGAAGCCACACTCAGGCTTACCTAGAGACACAGCCTCATTTGTCAGGGAAAGCATTGCTAGCCTACCAGATTACAGGGAGAAAAAAAGTTGAGAGCTTTTTATGTTTCAGGGAAACATGAAAGAACTAAGCAGGGCATCTTTGTTCCGCCCAGTACTAAACAGGCCCGCTTTAATTACCAAAAACAGCGATCTTGTCCACATACTTGCTCTGCTGTTTAACCTGTAATCCCAGGTGCCGAAGCCTCTCCATTTGTCAGCCAGTTCCACTTTTATGGAACCAAGCTTGTGATCTCTTTATATCCCAACTCAGTTGATCTCTGTACATTTGTTATTTCATTATAAGGAGAATCAAAATGATAATCCTAGGAAATTAATTAATACAAAGCCATATGGATGTTTAGCTACAATGCATTGCTTTGCAAGCCCTGCTTCTGTCCCATCTAGTAAACTGAATCTGATACATCTTCATAGCCTGTAGGAAAAGAATGGATCATGCCTTTCCAGATGCTAAATCAGTTGCACTTTCCCGCTTCCGTACGTGTCTGTCAGACTTCCAGGAAAGCTTCATCTCTAAATGGTTATGACTGTAAACTCCTTTCTATGGAAGGACACTATACCTACTCCATACTGCCGCTCCACTCAAACCCAATTCTTCTTTTTTTTAAAATTTATTTATTTTTGGCTGCGTTGGGTCTTCGTTGCTGCGCGCGGGCTTTCTCTAGTTGCGACAAGCGGGGGCTATTCTTCCTTGCAGTGCGCGGGCTTCTCATTGCGGTGGCTTCTCTTGTTGCGGAGCATGGGCTCTAGGCACACAGGCTTCAGTAGTTGTGGCATGCGGGCTCAGTAGTTGTGGTGCACGGGCTTCATTGCTCCTTGGCATGTGGGATCTTCCCAGATCAGGGCTTGAACCCGTGTCCCCTGCATTGGCAGGCGGATTCTTAACCACTGAGCCATCACGGAAGCCCTCAAACCCAATTCTGAAGGTACTTATAGCAAACAAAACTTAGGTATAAGAAGTTGTTCATGAAATATGTTAAGAAGCAGAATTAACAGACCACCCTAATTAAAAATATCTTATGCCATGCCCTCATTAATGATGTATTATGATGCTGCTTTGAGATCTCATTCATTCATCCACAGAAGTTCATGGAGCAACTCCTCTGTAAGTTTTGGGTCACCCACTGTGCTAGATGCTGGGGATACAATACCATGGAGGAGAAGGACAAGTAAATCAATGTTTCAGCTGTGTCATAAGTGCTCCAAGAGATGAGCACAGAGTGCTGTGGGAACACAGAGAAAGGGACATATAGCATGAGAGCAAGAGTGAGAAAGCAAGCACTGAGTTGGCAGAAAGTGTGGGCTGGAGATACTAAATACCAGGTTTTCCTGCTTCAGAATTCAATGAGGGCCAATATTGGCAGAAATTATGCTATCCAAAAATCACTCATTTCAGGCTGCTAAATTTCTGCATAGGTTTTATAGACTAGATTGGAGTTTTCTGATAGAACAGTCTCCAGATATAGAAATGGTTTTTATCTGTACTTTCCAATATGGTAACATGAAGATATTTGAGCACCTGAAATATGACTAGTTCTGAGGAACTGAATTTCTAATTTTTCTTAATTGTAATTAAATTTAAATATACATTGTCACATATTACACAGCACAAGTCTAGATAGTGTGTGTTAAGATAGGGAAAGTGAATGGTACTGGATCCTCAATAGTCAATTATACTTGCCATTACAAAAGCTAAAGCCATTCTTTACTGGTTTTACTGCCACTACCAAATTTAGGGCCCTCATCACGTTACATCTAAACTTCTGAGTTCATTGAATTGATACTACTGTCATCATTTTCTTCTTCCCCTAATCTATCATATCACTACCAGATTACTTTCTAAAATGGGAAATTATATAGAAAATGGGAGACCACTGAAGGTTATAGACGAGTAAATGGAAATATCAAAATCCAAAATCTTGTTTATAGGATTCAAAGACTTCTTAATCTGATCCAATGTGGTTTTTCAACATTATTTCCCATTATACCACTCATGCATCCTAAGCTCCAACGTAATGCATCCTAACTTCAAACCTAATGGGATCTCTCACTATATTCCAAATATACCCAGCATTTTACTGTTCTGAAACACTTAAGTTGTCTACTGTTGCTGTAATGTTCTTTATCATCTCTGACTTCTGAAATTCTCAAAGCCAAACATAAATGACACCTTCTCCAATTAGGCCTTCCCAGGTTTCCCTCATCCAGCTGAAGTTAATTTCTTACTAATCTGTGTTATATATCCTATAGGAGTACAAACACAAAAAAATCAATAGTTTCAGTTTCAGCCCAGAAAAGTACAGATACTAACATTGATCCCCTGAAGCCGATGTATGGACCTCAGGCTATAAATCTCTAAACTAAGCAATTTTATTTCAGCTATTAAATTTCATTGGGTTTTACAACATTTTAGGCCTATTCCTATAATGCACATGTAAATTAAAAAGGATTCTGTAGCTAAATACATTTTAGAAACCCTTCATAGAAAAAAAAATCAATCTTGGAAGTCCCAACATGCAGGACTGTAGAATGTCTCAGAACCTTTGACAGATTAATGGAATTCATTTAATCCAGACATTTTAAAACTTGAGTAACCATGGAACTTTATTTTGTACAGTCTATCTATGGCACACTATGGTATAATGGAATATAGTTTAGGAAACAGTTATAAAATGGAGACTCACTTGAAAATATTTCTGAAAATAATTGACATTTAGGCTTAGAGTTACTATTTTAAGCATTGCTGTATTACATTAAGTGACTGGAAACACTTGCAAGACAAAGCAATTAATGTGTACCTACTCTAGCCCATGCTCTGTGCTAAATGTTAGGGGAAGTATGGAATAGGATGAGTTGTGAGTATGGAGAAAAAATGAGATATGGTTAAAGCTGGATGTCAAAATCTGATCCCTCTAGATTCTGGATGTCTACAAATTTCCCTGTTTTCCAAAAACAATGAATTACTGGAAAAATATGACACATATGGCAAATAAATGTTGAAAAAAAACCCAGAATGTTGGCTTAGTACAGTGTTGTGTTAGTTTTTGTGATGGTTGTTTTTTTCTGACACTGTTCTTATTATGATTATATGGTTGAAAGGACATAATTGGGAGGAAGGGATTGAAGAATCTGTAAGTTAGTACTGTGAAAACAGAAGGGGATACTGACATGGCATGAAGGAGAGCAGGGATGAGATAATCATACCGCTGAGAGTTACAAAGTCTCAGTGTGTGTGAAGCATCTGATGGCTCTAAAATGTGATTATCTTCTGGTAACCACACCACCTGGAATTGCCTAATTGCTATTCTCCAAGTCTCAAAGAAAAAAAATTTGTATGCAAAGACAAGTTGGCAGGGCAGTTTGGAAAGCATGATGGCTCTACTTGAACAGTAGTCAGAGCTGAGCCATGCAATTTGGAACTGAAGCCTCAGTGTTGAATAAACACAATAAACACACAGGTTATTTATTGTTCCAATGTTTCATAAATATTATTTATTTTGGAAGAGAAGCATAATGGCAGAGTAATAGGGAGCAATTAGCACTGCTAGCAAAATAAAATGGAGCCTTCCTGAGAAGGGCTGGCAAGGAAGGGTACAGCTACATTGTAACATTTAAGTTTAAATTTCAATCAAAGGGAATAAGGAATCAGTCATGTGAGAGCAATTCATCACTAATGCCCAGCCACCTCTTGGAAACTGTCCATTTTAAAAGATATGTCAGGACTTCCCTGATGGTGCAGTGGTTAAGAATCTGCCTGCCAATGCAGGGGACACGGGTTTGATCCATGGTCTAGGAAGATCCCACATGCCGTGGAGCAACTAGGCCTGCATGCCACAACTACTGAGTCTGAGCTCTAGAGCCCGCGAGCCGCAACTACTGAGCCAATGTGCCATAACTACTTAAGCCTGCATGCCTAGAACCCATGCTCCACAACAAGAGAAGCCACCACAATGAGAAACACATGCACCGCAACAAAGAGTAGCCCCCGCTCGCAACTAGAAAAAGCCCCGTGGGCAGCAATAAAGACCCAAGGCAGGAAAAAATAAAATAAGTAAAATAAAATAAATACATTAAAAAATAAAAAATAAAAGATATGTCAATCCCTTGTCAGTTGCTCCGTTTGCAAGTATCTTCTCCCATTCTGAGGGTTGTACATAGATGGACCTAGAGATTGTCATACTGAGGGAAGTAAGTCAGACAGAGAAAGACAAATATCATATGATATTGCTAATATGTGGAATCTAAAAGGATGGCACAAATGCACTTATGTACAAAACAGAAATAGAGTCACAGATGTAGAAAACAAACATATGGTTACCAGTGGGGAAAGGGGCGGGGAGAGATAAATTGGAGATTGGGATTAACATATACACACTACTATATATAAAACAGATAACTAACAAGGACCTACTGTACAGCACAGGAAACTCTACTCAATTATCTGTAATGACCTATATGGGAATAGAATCTAAAAAAGAGTGGATATATGTATATGTATAACTGATCCACTTTGCTGTACACCTGAAGCTAACACAACATTGTAAATCAACTATACTCCAAAAAATTTTTTTTAAAAAGAGAGAGAGGAACCAAGATGGCAGTGTAGAAGGACGTGCTCTCATTCCCTCTTGCGAGAACAGCAGAATCACAACTAGCTACTGGACAATCATTGACAGGAAGACACTGGAACTCACCAAAAAAGATACCCCACATCCAAAGACAAAAGAGACGCCACAATGAGACGGTAGGAGGGGCGCAATCACAGTAAAATCAAATCCCATAACTGGTGGGTGGGCGACCCACAGACCGGAGAACACTTATACCACAGAAGTCCATGCACTGGAGTGAAGGTTCTGAGTCCCACGTCAGACTTCCCAAACTGTGGGTCCGGCAAGGGGAGGAAGAATTCCTAGAGAATCAGACTTTGAAGCCTAGTGGAATTGACTGTAGGACTTCGACAGGACTGAGGGAAACAGAGACTCGACACTTGGAGGGCACATACAAAGTAGTGTGTGCATCGGGACCCAGGAGCAGTGACTCCAGGGGAGACTGAACCAGACCTACCTGCAAGTGTTGGAGGGTCTCCTGCAGAGGCGGGGGTGGGGGAGGGCTGTGACTCACCTTGGGAACAAGGACACTGGCAGCAGAAGTTCTGGGAAGTACTCCTTGGCATGAGCCCTCCCAGAGTCTGTCATTAGCCCCACCAAAGAGCCCAGGTAGGCTCCAGTGCTGGGTTGCCTCAGGCCAAACAACCAACAAAGAGGGAACACAACCCCACCCATCAACAGTCAAGTGGATTAAAGTTTTACTGAGCTCCGCCCACCAGAAAACACACAGCTCTAGCCACCACCAGTACCGCCCATTAAGCCTCTTAGGTAGCCTCATCCACCAGAGGGCAGACAGCAGAAGCAAGAAGAACTACAATGCTGCAGCCTGTGGAACAAAAACCACATTCACAGAAAGATAGACAAGATGAAAAGGCAGACGGCTATGTACCAGATGAAGGAACAAGATAAAACCCCAGAAAAACAACTAAATGAAGTGAAGGTAGGCAACCTTCCAGAAAAAGAATTCAGAATAATGATAGTGATGATGATCCAGGACCTCGGAAAAGGAATGGGGGAAAAGATCGAGAAGATGCAAGAAATGTTTAACAAAGACCTAGAAGAATTAAAGAACAAACAAACAGAGATGAACAATACAATAATTGAAATGAAAACTACACTAGAAGGAATCAATAGCAGAATAACTGAGGTAGAAGAATGGATAAGTGACCTGGAAGACAGAATGGTGGAATTCACTGCTGCGGAAGAGAATAAAGAAATAATAATGAAAAGAAATGAAGACAGCCTAAGTGACCTCTGGGACAACATTAAACGCAACAACATTCGCATTATAGGGGTCCCAGGAGGAGAAGAGAGAGAGAAAGGCCCAGAGAAAATATTTGAAGAGATTATAGTCGAAAACTTCCCTAACATGAGAAAGGAAATAGCCACCCAAGTCCAGGAAGCACAGAGAGTCCCAGGCAGGATAAACCCAAGGAGAAACACACCAAGACACATAGTGATCAAATTGGCAAAAATTAAAGACAAAGAAAAATTATTGAAAGCAGCAAGGGAAAAATGAAAACTAACATACAAGGGAACTCCCATAAGGTTAACAGCTGATTTCTCAGCAGAAACTCTACAAGCCAGAAGGGAGTGGTATGATATACTTAAAGTGATGAAAGGGAAGAACCTACAACCAAGATTACTCTACCCAGCAAGGATCTCATTCAGATTTGATGGAGAAATCAAAAGCTTTACAGACAAGCAAAAGCTAAGAGAATTCAGCACCACCAAACCAGCTCTACAAAAATGCTAAAGGAACTTCTCTAAGTGGGAAACACAAGAGAAGAAAAGGATCTACAAAAACAAAACCAAAACAATTAAGAAAATGGTCATAGGAACATACATATTGATAATTACCTTAAACGTGAATGGATTAAATGCTCCAACCAAAAGACACAGGCTTGCTGAATGGATACAAAAACAGGACCCATATATATATATACTGTCTACAAGAGACCCACTTTAGACCTAGGGACACATACAGACTGATAGTGAGGGGATTGAAAAACATATTCCATGTAAATGGAAATCAAAAGAAAGCTGGAGTAGCTATACTCATATCAGATAAAATAGACTTTAAAATAAAGAATGTTACAAGAGACAAGGAAGGACACTACATAATGATCAAGAGATCAATCCAAGAAGAAGATATAACAATTATAAATATATATGCACCCAACATAGGAGCACCTCAATACATAAGGCAACTGCTAACAGCTATAAAAGAGGAAATCGACAGTAACACAATAATAGTGGGGGACATTAACATCTCACTTACACCAATGGACAGATCATCCAAAATGAAAATAAATAAGTAAACAGAAGCTTTAAATGACAAAGTAGACCAGATAGATTTAATTGATATTATAGGACATTCCATGCAAAAACATCAGATTAAACATCCTTCTCAAGTGCGCACGGAACATTCTCCAGGATAGATCACATCTTGGGTCACATATCGAGCCTCAGTAAACTTAAGAAAATTGAAATCATATCAAGCATCTTTTCTGACCACAACGCTATGATATTAGAAATGTATTGCAGGGAAAAAAACGTAAAAACACAAACACATGGAGGCTAAACAATATGTTTCTAAATAACCAAGAGATCACTGAAGATATCAAAGAGGAAATCAAAAAATACCTAGAGACAAATGACAATGAAAACACGACGATCCAAAACCTATGGGATGCAGCAAAAGCAGTTCTAAGAGGGAAGTTTATAGCTATACAAGCCTACCTCAAGAAACAAGAAAAATCTCAAGTAAACAGTCTAACCTTACACCTAAAGGAACTACAGAAAGAAGAACAAACAAAACCCAAAGTCAGCAGAAGGAAAGAAATCATAAAGATAAGATCAGAAATAAATGAAATAGAAACAAAGAAAACAATAGCAAAGATCAATAAAACTAAAAGCTGGTTCTTTGAGAAGATAAACAAAATTGATAAGCCATTAGCCAGACTCATCAAGAAAAAGAGGGAGAGGACTCAAATCAATAAAATTAGAAATGAAAAAGGAGAAGTTACAACAGACATTGCAGAAATACAAAGCATCCTAAGAGACTACTACAAGCAACTTTATGCCAATAAAATGGACAACCTGGGAGAAATGGACAAATTCTTAGAAAGGTATAACCTTCCAAGACTGAACCAGGAAGAAACAGAAAATATGAACAGACCAATCACAAGTAATGAAATTGAAACTGTGATTAAAAATCGTCCAACAAACAAAAGTCCAGGACCAGATGGCTTCACAGGTGAATTCTATTAAACATTTAGAGAAGAGCTAACACCCATCCTTCTCAAACTCTTCCAAATATTTGCAAAGGAAGGAACACTCCCAAACTCATTCTATGAGGCCACCATCACCCTGATACCAAAACCAAAGATACTTCAAAAGAAGAAAATTACAGACCAATATCACTGATGAATATAGATGCAAAAACCCACAACAAAATACTAGCAAAAGAGGGCTTCCCTGGTGGCGCAGTGGTTGAGAATCTGCCTGCTAATGCAGGGGACACGGGTTCAAGCCCTGGTCTGGGAAGATCCCACATGCCGTGGAGCAACTAGGCCCGTGAACCACAATTACTGAGCCTGCAGGTCTGGAGCCTGTGCTCTGCAACAGGAGAGGCCACAATAGTGAGAGGCCCGCGCACCGTGATGAAGAGTGGCCCCCACTTGCTGCAACTAGAGAAAGCCCTCACACAGAAACAGAGACCTAACACAGCCATAAATAAATAAATAAAAATTTAAAAAAAACACAAAATACCACTCAATTCTACTATGTGGCAATTAAGATAAAAATGAAGACAATTATTTAAAAAAAAATACTAGCAAAAGAATCCAACAAAACATTAAAAGGATCATACACCATGATCAAGTGGGATTTATCCCAGAGATGCAAGGATTCTTCAATATACGCAAATCAATCAATGTGATACACCATATTAACAAATTGAAGAATAAAAACCATATGATCATCTCAATAGATGCAGAAAAAGCTTTTGACAAAATTCAACACCCATTTATGATAAAAAGTCTCCAGAAAGTGGGCAGAGAGGGAACCTACCTCAACATTATAAAGGCCATATATGACAAACCCACAGCAAACATCATTCTCAATGGTGAAAAACTGAAAGCATTTCCTCTAAGATCAGGAGCGAGAAAAGGATGTCCACTCTCACCAGTATTATTCAACATAGTTTTGGAAGTCTTAGCCATGGCAATCAGAGAAGGAAAAGAAATAAAAGGAATACAAATTGGAAAAGAAGAAGTAAAACTGTCACTATTTGCTGATGACATAATACTATACATAGAGAATCCTAAAAATATCACCAGAAAACTACTAAAGCTAATCAATGAATTTGGTAAAGTTGCAGGATACAAAATTAATGCACAGAAATCTCTTGCATTCCTATACACTAATGATGAAAAATCTGAAAGAGAAATTATGGAAACACTCCCATTTACCATTGCAACAAAAAGAATAAAATACCTAGGAGTAAACCTACCAAAGTAGACAAAAGACCTGTATGCAGAAAAGTATAAGACACTGATGAAAGAAATTAAAGATGATACCAACAGATGGAGAGATATACCATGTTCTTGGATTGGAAGAATCAATATTGTGAAAATGACTATACTACCCAAAGCAATCTACAGATTCAATGCAATCCCTATCAAATTACCAATGCCATTTTTTACGGAACTAGAACAAATCATCTTAAAATTTGTATGGAGACACAAAAGACCCTGAATAGCCAAAGCAGTCTTGAGGGAAAAAAACGGAGCCGGAGGAATCAGACTCCCTGACTTCAGACTATACTACAAAGCTACAGTAATCAAGACAATATGGTACTGGCACAAAAACAGAAACATAGATCAATGGAACAAGATAGAAAGCCCAGAGATAAACCCACACACCTATGGTCAACTAATCTATGACAAAGGAGGCAAAGATATACAATGGAGAAAAGACAGTCTCTTCAATAAGTGGTGCTGGGAAAACTGGACAGCTACATGTAAAAGAATGAAATTAGAACACTCCCTAACATCATACACAAAAAGAAACTCAAAATGGATTCGAGACCTAAGTGTAAGACCAGACACTATAAAACTCTTAGAGGCAAACATAGGAAGAACACTCTTTGACATAAATCACAGCAAGATCTTTTTTGATCCACCTCCTAGAGTAATGAAAATAAAAACAAAAATAAACAAATGGGTCCTAATGAAATTTCAAAGCTTTTGCACAGCAAAGGAAACCATAAACAAGACGAAAAGACAACCCTCAGAATGGGAGAAAATATTTGCAAATGAATCAACGGACAAAAGATTAATCTCCAAAATATATAAACAGCTCATGCAGCTCAGTATTAAAGAAACAAACAACCCAATCCAAAAATGGGCAGAAGACCTAAATAGACATTTCTCCAAAGAAGACATACAGATGGCCAAGAAGCACATGAAAAGATGCTCAACATCACTAACTAGTAGAGAAATGCAAATCAAAACTACAATGAGGTATCACCTCACACCAGTTAGAATGGGCATCATCAGAAAATCTACAAACAACAAATGCTGGAGAGGGTGTGGAGAAAAGGGAACCCTCTTGCACTGTTGGTGGGAATGTGAATTGATACAGCCACTATGGAGAACAGTATGGAGGTTCCTTAAAAAACTAAAAATAGAATTACCATATGATCCAGCAATCCCACTACTGGGCATATACCCAGAGAAAACCATAATACAAAAAGACACATGCACCCCAATGTTCATTGCAGCACTAGTTACAATAGCCAGGTCATGGAAGCAACCTGGATGCCCATCGACAGACGAATGGATAAAGAATAAGTGGTACATATATACAATGGAATATTACTCAGCCATAAAAAGGAACGAAATTGAGTCATTTGTTGAGACGTGGATGGATCTAGAGACTGTCATACAGAGTGAAGTAAGTCAGAAAGAGAAAAACAAATATCGCATATTAACGCATGTATGTGGAACCTAGAAAAATGGTACAGATGAACCGGTTTGCAGGGCAGAAGTTGAGACACAGATGTAGAGAACAAACGTATGGACACCAAGGAGGGAAAACCGGGGTGGAGTGGGGATGGTGGTGCGCTGAATTGGGCGACTGGGATGGACATGTATACACTGATGTGTATAAAATTGATGACTAATAAGAACCTGCAGTATAAACAAACAAACAAAGAAACAAAAAAACAACTAATACTAAACTTTCTTTGGGTTATTTGTATGGAAATATGTTAATATAAATGTTTCAGACATTACATGAAATACCTAAAAATCTTATATGTTTTGGTATAATGTTATAAATCATAGTTCTAGTTATTACTTTAAAATGTATATCTCAGAAATAACTAAAAAATATATATTAAAAAAAATAAAACATAGGTAAAGTTTATATTTCCAGAAAGTTTCCTTGGTTCACATTTCTCTTACTGTAAAATATAAACAAGTCTTCTTCCATGTAGAAGTAGTTAACAGAGGTAGATTTGGATTGAGTAGAGATTAAAATTTTTTAGACAAGACTAATGGCTCAAAAATATGTTTTACTGATGGCATCTTATTTTAGAAACACAATCTTTGCACCTTTTTTTATTCTGAATGTATAAGTTAGCCAAGAAATGAAGCAGCCTTGGGTACCATAATACTAGGACTGTGCTTATGTCACTAAAAATGGAGCAAGTGGTCTTTGAATAATTACCAAATATTATAATTTACCAGTGATGGTCACTTAGTTATTTGTCGAGAAATTTGTTTCATTTCAAAACCTTTTGGGGCTTTCATAAAAGCATTTGGGAGACTCATGAGCAGACTGACCTCCTTGGGGCAGAGAGATATCTGATGAGTGTTGAGACTAAGGAATAACTTTCAAAGTGAAGATAGAATGGATAGTGCATAATGAAAATAGCTAAACTACGCTATGGATTTGGCATAAGGTTAACAGTTGACGACGCCTAAAGGAAATATGCACATTTTGAGGGAGAAGGAACTATTCTAATTATAATACCCAGGTAGCTTTTTATATACACATTCACTTATATCTCTATGTGTATGAATTGTTACCTCATGGAACCCCATACCATTATAATTTATAGATAAATATTTGAGATCTTTTAAGGTTAAGTCAAGACTATGATGCTTGTAGAATAAAAAATTAAATGTAGCAGAGTTTTAATATTACCTTTTAGATTATATCATGAACTTCAAGAATGCTCTAAAGCCTGAGATTTCTACAGACTTCCTTTCAGATCCCACCTTTGAAGAAAAGTTCAGCAGTGTGATAACTGTTGCCCAGGATCACACTTGAAAACCTATAAGAATATGGCAGTATTTACTTTTTTCAAAAGGAGCTTAGAATTTGTCACAATAACAAGTTATTAAATTTATCTTGTTCAAAAAATTATTATAATTACACAGGACTAAGCTTAAAACTTCAGCCAAGAGACTACAGCAATAGCAGTCGACCTTCTCCTAGTTTCCATGGAAATAACATTAAAGAAAATAAGTGTATCTATTTTTTAATGGACTTCTGATTCTACAAGGCTATTAAAAACTATAAAACTAGATAATAAATTTAATGACTGAAAGAGGAAACATGACATTGTTTTCTCTAGGGCAGCAGTTCACAGAAGGAGGGGTTATTTTCCCTCCTTCCCCCAGGACATTTAACACTGTCTGGAGACACTTTTGGTTGTCACAACTAGGAGTAGGTAGTGTTCGTCACTGGCATCTAAATAGTTAGAACCAGGGATATTGCTAAACGTCTTACAATGCACAGTACAGTCCTCCCCTGATGATGCTCCCTTGCCAAAAAAGTATCTAGTACAAAATGTTGAGAGTGACCAGGTTGAGAGACCCTGGTTTAGAAGTTTCTGTATTACTTTTACTTCTTCATAACTAACAGTATATTTAAAATATTGTAATTTTACTGGGATAGATTTTTATAATGAGGAAAATAATAAAAAATAGTGGCAATTTTTTCATGATAAAATAGTAATACAATAGAATGAGAGAATATTATGAATAATGGTATGCAAATAAATTTGAAAATTTGGATGAAAAATGGAAAAAACAGTGGCAAATATTCAGACTTAAAAATTTAGATAATACATTCATATAATTGTTTTGCCTGTTTACTAGATATGTGACCTTAATTAGGTTACAGAACCTCTCTATGTCTTTGTTTCCTCTTTAAAAAAGGATTTTGTGAGAATTAGGACATTATGCATATGAAAGGACTTAGCATAGTGCTTGATAAATATAAAACACTGTGCATTTTGTGAAGAAATGAAATAAATATTTATTAATTTATTTCTAAAACAAACACCATTTTATTTAAAGGTTATGTCACACCAGCTGAAAAAGAAAGCAAGTTAGGCAATTTAATGCTAATTTTTTTTGACACCTTAGGGGAGATCTTTGGAGATACATAACTGTGATCATAGCAAAGGTCAAGTGCTTTCTAGTCACCAGTTGTATGAACTGTGGCATTTCTTATTAACAATGAAGAAAATGCCCCTTTTCATAGTAAAGCTGCCTATATACAGGCCACAATTCAAACTGAAGGATTCGAACAGATATTTGCCTCCATCTATAACGTAACAAGAAAGGTAAGCTAAAGAACAAGACACTATTTGATAGATGAGCTCATTTGTAGTTTGAAAACTAGTTGTTTAGGATCAAATCATAAGTGGAGCATTCTCAGGCAGAGGTACTTTTAATTACATAGAGAGTGCTTGAGATTCATCATCATATTCCCACATAATTCATTCCCTTTAGAGTATACTGGGAATTGATCAACAGCTGTGGGCAAACTCATTGTGGTAGGATTCTCTAAACAGCAGATCAAACTATTTTTGCCAGTTTTATTGCCTACTCTTTCATTCCTGTGCTTTTGTATTATGGAAACCTCCATCTTCAGAGCCAATGTTCTGGGCTTTCTATCCACCAATGAACTACAAATTCATCAATAATTCAGTTGCGAAGCATTTTGCTGCTATCATGTAAACAACACTTTGGGTAACTGTGGCCCGTGTCTTCTAGTTTGTTTTGTATAATGTCACTAATATGGCTTAACAAGTGATAGAAAAAGAAAAAAACTATGTCAGCCAGGCAATCTGATAATTTTCACACAATGGGGTGATATTTTTAATTTAATTACTTGAGTCAAATGATTCTTCCTGTTTTACTCTGAGTCTAGTTGAAAAAGAGATATGCGGCTCCAGCTTGGTTAGACAGATGTGATGACATTAACCAACTATTTTAGAAAATTTCTTCACAGAAAATTATTTTCTATGCCCAATCTGCTCCTCATTTCGTTGGAGACATCTAAGTGATAACTCCAAAACTTACCGGGATAGAAAGAAAAGCAATCTCAATACTTCTTTGGTCATTAAAATAAAACATACTTTGATAAAAATTTCCTTTACACAGGGTAAACGTCACTGCTCATATATGTCTTCTTTGGCCTAAATTTTCATGACTATAACGTAACTGGCTATCTGGAATTACGCCAAACTGTACTAGACTCACTTTAAACCATAGGAATTGAAGACTATGTATAGTCTGTGGCTTATCTTGATCATCCTCTATGATTGCATAAAACCTCAGACCACAAGGAAAAAGGACCATTACATTGACAACTCCAGCTTTGAACAAATTTCGTTTGGGAGATTTCTTTTTTTTTTTTTTTCTTAACATCTTTATTGGAATATAATTGCTTTACAATTGTGTGTTAGTTTCTGCTTTCTAACAGAGTGAACCAGCTATACATATACATATATCCCCATATCTCCTCCCTGTTGCGTCTCCCTCCCACCCTCCATATCCCACCCCTCTAGGTGGACGCAAAGCACCAAGCTGATCTCCTTGTGTTATGTGGCTGCTTCCCACTAGCTATCTATTTTACATTTGGTAGTGTATATATGTCCATGCCACTCTCTCACTTAGTCCCAGCTTAACCTTCCCCTCCCCGTGTCCTCAAGACCATTCTCTACGTCGGCGTCTTTATTCCTGTCCTGCCCCTAGGTTCTTCATAACCAATTTTTGTTTTTTAGATTCCATATATATGGTAGCATACGGTATTTGTTTTTCTCATTCTGACTTACTTCACTCTGTATGACAGAATCTAGGTCCATCCACCTCACTACAAATAACTCAATTTCGTTTCTTTTTCTGGCTGAGTAATATTCCATTGTATATATGTGCCACATCTTCTTCTTTTTTTTTTTATCTTCTTTATCCATTCACCTGTCGATGGACACTTAGGTTGCTTCCATGTCCTGGCTATTGTAAATAGAGCTGCAATGAACATTGTGATACATGACCCTTTTTGAATTATGGTTTAATCAGGGTATATGCCCAGTAGTGGGATTGCTGGATTGTATGATACTTCTACTTTTAGTTTAAGGAACCTCCATACTGTTCTCCATAGTGTCTGTATCAATTTACATACCCACCAACAGTGCAAGAGGGTTCCCTTTTCTCCACACCCTCTCCAGCATTTATTGTCGGTAGATTTTCTGATGATGGCCATTCTGACTGCTGTGAGGTGATACCTCATTGTACTTTTGATTTGCATTTCTCTAATGATTACTGATGTTGAGCATCCTTTCACGTGTTTGTTGGCAATCTGTATATGTTCTCTGGAGAAATGTCTATTTAGGTCTTCTGCCCATTTTTGGATTAGGTTGTTTGTTTTTTTGATATTGAGCTGCATGAGCTGCTTATAAATTTGGAGATTAATCCTTTGTCAGTTGCTTCATTTGCAAATATTTTCTCCCATTCTGAGGGTTGTCTTTCCGTCTTGTTCGTGGTTTCCTTTGCTGTGCAAAAGTTTTTAAGTTTCATTAGGTCCTATTTGTTTATTTTTGGTTTTATTTCCATTTCTGTAGGAGGTGGGTCAAAAAGGAACTTGCTGTGATTTATGTCACAGAGTGTTCTGCCTATGTTTTCCTCTAAGAGTTTTATAGTGTGTGGCCTTACATTTAGATCTTTAATCCATTTTGAGTTTATTTTTCTATTTGGTGTTAGGGAGTGTTCTAATTTCATTCTTTTACGTGTAGCTGTCCAGTCTTCCCAGCATGACTTTTTGAAGAGGCTGTCTTTTCTCCATTGGATATTCTTGCCTCCTTTATAAAACATAAGGTGACCATATGTGTGTGGGTTTATCTCTGGGCTTTCTACCCTGTTCCACTGATCTATATTTCTGTTTTTGTGCCAGACCATATTGCCTTGATGACTGTAGCTTTGTAGTATAGTCTGAAATCCAGGAGCCTGATTCCACCAGCTCCGTTTTTCTTTCTCAAGATCACTTTGGATATTCGGGGTCTTTTGTGTTTCCATACAAATTGTGCAATTTTTTGTTCTAGTTCTGTGAAAAATGCCATTGGTAGTTTGATAGGGATTGCAATGAATCTGTAGATTGCTTTGTGTAGTATGGTCATTTTCACAATGTTGATCCTTCCAGTCCAAGTACATGGTATATCTCTCCATCTGTTTGTATCATCTTCAGTTTCTTTCATCAGTGTCTTACAGTATTCTGCATACAGGTCTTTTGTCTCCTTAGGTAGGTTTATTCCTAGATATGTTATTCTTTTTGTTGCAATGGCAATGGGAGTGTGTCCTTAATTTCTTTTTCACATTTATCATCATTAGCATATACGAATGCAAGAGATTTCTGTGCATTAATTTTGTCTCCTGATACTACACCGAATTCATTGATTAGCTCTAGTAGTTTTCTTGTAGCATCTTTAGGATTCTCTCTATATAGTATCATGTCATCTGCAAACAGTGACAGCTTTACTTCTTTTTTTCCGATTTGGATTCCTTTTATTTATTTTTATCCTCTGATTGCTGTGGCTAAAACTTCCAAAACTATGTTGAATAACAGTGGTGAGAGTGGGCAACCTTGTCTTGTTCCTGATCTGAGTGGAAATGGTTTCAGTTCTTCACCACTGAGAACGATGTTGGCTCTGGGTTTGTCATATATGGCCTTTATTATGTTGAGGTAAGTTCCCTCTATGCCTACTTTCTGCAGGGCTTTTATTATAAATGGGTGTTGAATTTTGTCAAAAGCATTTTCTGCATCTATTGAGATGATCATATGGTTTTTCTCCTTCAATTTGTTAGTATGGTTTATCACATTGATTGATTTGCATATAGTGAAGAGTCCTTGCAATCCTAGGATAAACTCCATTTGATCATGGTGTATGATCCCTTTAATATGCTGTTGGATTCTGTTTGCTAGTATTTTGTTGAGGATTTTTGCATCTATGTTCATCGGTGATATTGGCCTGTAGTTTTCTTTTTTTGTGACATCTTTGCCTGGTTTTGGTATCAGGGTGATGGTGGCCTCGTAGAATGAGTTTCAGAGTGTTCCTCCCTCTGCTATATTTTGGAAGAGTTTGAGAAGGATAGGTGTTAGCTCTTCTCTAAATGTTTGATAGAATTCACCTGTGAAGCCATCTGGTCCTGGGCTTTTGTTTGTTGGAAGATTTTTAGTCACAGTCTCAATTTCAGTGCTTGTGATTAGTCTGTTTATATTTTCTATTTCTTCCTGGTTCATTCTCGGAAGGTTGTGTTTCTCTAAGAATTTGTCCATTTCTTCCAGGTTGTCCATTTTATTGACATATAGTTGCTTGTAGTAATCTCTCATGATCCTTTGTATTTCTGCAGTGTCAGTTGTTACTTCTTTTCCATCTCTAATTCTATTGATTTGAGTCTTCTCCCTTTTTTTCTTGAGTCTGGCTAATCGTTTATCAATTTTGTTTATCTTCTCAAAGAACCAGCTTTTAGTTTTATTGATCGTTGCTATTGTTTCCTTCATTTCTTTTCCATTTATTTCTGTTCTGATCTTTATGATTTCTTTCCTTCTTCTAAAGTTGGGTTTTTTTTGTTCTTCCTTCTCTAATTGCTTTAGTTGTTAGGTTAGGTTGTTTATTTGAGATGTTACTTGTTTCTGGAGATAGGATTGTATTGCTATAAACTTCCCTCTTAGAACGAACTGCTTTTGATGCATCCCATAGGTTTTGGGTCATCGTGTTTCCATTATCATGTGTTTCTAGGTATTTTTTGATTTCCGCTTTGATTTCTTCAGTGATCTCTGGATATTAAGTAGTTTATTGTGTAGCCTCCATGTGTTTGTAGTTTTCACAGATTTTTTCCTGTAATTGATATCTAATTTCATAGCGTTAAGGGTCGGAAAAGATACTTGATATGATTTCAATTTTCTTAAATTTACAAAGGCTTGATTTGTGACCCAAGATATGATGTATCCTGGAGAATGTTCCATGAGCACTTGAGAAGAATGTGTATTCTGTTGTTTTTGGATGGAATGTCCTATAAATATTAAGTCCATCTTGTTTAACGTATCATTTAAAGCTTGTATTTCCTTATTTATTTTCATTTTGGATGCTCTGTCCATTGGTGAAAGTGGAGTGTTACAGTCCCCTACTATGATTTTATTCCTTTTTGATTTCCCCTTTTATGGCTATTAGCATTCACCTTATGTGTTATGGTGCTCCTATGTTGGGTGCATAAATATTAACAATTGTTATATCTTCTTCTTGGATTGATCCCTTGATAATTATGTAGTGTCCTTCTTTGTCTCTTGTAATGGTCTTTATTTTAAAATCTATTTTTTCTGATATGAGAATTGCTACTCCAGCTTCCTTTTGATTTCCATTTGCATGGAATGTCTTTTTCCATCCCCTCACTTTCAGTCTGTATGTGTCCCTAGGTCTGAAGTGGGTCTCTTGTAGACAGCATATATACGGGTCATGTTTTTGTATCCATACAGCCAGTCTCTGTCTTTTGGTTGGAGCATTTAATCCGTTTGCATTTAAGGTAATTATCGATATGTATGATACTATTACCATTTTCTTAATTGTTTTGTGTTTGCTATTGTAGTTCTTTTCCTTCTCTTGTGTTTCCTGCCTAGAGATGTTCCTTTAGCATTTTTTGCAAAGCTGGTTGGTGGTGCTGAATTCTCTTAGCTTTTGCTTGTCTGTAAAGGTTTTAATTTCTCTGTCAAATCTGAATGAGTTTCTTGCTGGGTAGAGTAATCTTGGTTGTAGGTCTTTCCCTTTCATCACTTTAAATATGTCTTGCCACTCCCTTCCAGCTTGCAGAGTTTCTGCTGAAAGATCAGTTGTTAACCTTATGCGGATTCCCTTGTATGTTATTTGTTGCTTTTCCCTAGCTGCTTTTAATTTTTTTTCTTTGCATTTAATTTTTGATAGTTTGATTAATATGTGTCTTGGCATGTTTCTCCTTGCATTTATCCTGTATGGGACTCTCTGCACTTCATGGAATTGATTAACTATTTCCTTTCCCATATTAGGTTAGTTTTCAACTATAATCTCTTCAAGTGTTTTCTCAGTCCCTTTCTTTTTCTCTTCTTCTTCTGGGACCCCTATAATTTGAATGTTGCTTCATTTAATGTTGTCACAGAGGTCTCTGAGACTGTCCTTGATTCTTTTCATTCTTTTTTCTTTATTCTGCTCTGTGGTAGTTATTTCTACTATTTTATCTTCCAGGTCACTTATTTCTTCTTCTGCCTCAGTTATTCTGCTATTGATTCCTTCTAGAGAATTTTTAATTTCATTTATTGTGTTGTTCATCTTTGTTTCTTTTCTCTTTAGTTCTTCTAGGTCCTTGTTAAACTTTTCTTGTATTTTCTCCATTCTATTTCCAAGACTTTGGATCATCTTTACTATCATTACTCTGAATTCTTTTTCAGGTAGACTGCCTATTTCTTCTTCATTTGTTTGGTCTGGTGGGTTTTTACCTTGCTCCTTCATCTGCTGTGTGTTTCTCTGTCTTCTCATTTTGCTTAACTTACTGTGTTTGGGGTCTCCTTTTTGCAGGTTGCTGGTTCGTAATTCCTCTTGTTTTTGGCGTCTGCCCCCAGTGGCTTAGGTTGGTTCAGTGGGCTGTGTAGGCTTCCTATTGGAGGGGACTAGTGCCTGTGTTCTGGTGGACGATGTTGGATCTTGTCTTTCTGGTGCGTAGGTCCGCATCTGGTGGTGTGTTTTTGGGTGTCTGTGACCTTAATATGATTTTATGCAGCCTCTCTGCTAATGGGCGGGTTTGTTTTCCTGTCTGGCTAGTTGTTTGGCATAGGGTGTCCAGCACTGTAGATTGCTGGTCGTTGAGTGGAGCTGGGTCTTAGCGCTGAGATGGAGATCTCTGGGAGAGCTTTTGCTGTTAGATATTACATGGAGCTGGGAGGTCTCTGGTGGACCAATGTCCCAAACTCGGCTCTCCCACCTCAGGCACAGGTCTGACACCCAGTCGCAGCCCCAAGACCCTGTCAGCCACAGAGCTCAGACGAAAAGTGAAAAAAAAGAAAGAAACAAAAAAATAAAATAAAGTTATTAAAATAAAAATTAAAAATAATTATTAAAAATAAAGTATTTAAAAAGAAGAAGAAAGAAAAAAAAGAAAGAAAGAAAAAGAAAAGAGGGCAACCAAACCAAAAAACAAATCCACCAATGATAACAAGTGCTAAGAACTATACTAAAAAAAAAAAAAAACAGACAGACAGAACCTAGGACAAGTGCTAAAAGCAAAGCTATACAGACAAAATCACACAAAGCATACACATACATACTCACAAAAAGAGCAAAAGGAAAAAAATATATATATCTTTGCTCCCAAAGTCCACCGCCTCATTTTTGGGATGGTTCATTGTCTCTTCATGTATTCCAGAGATGCAGGGTAAATCAAGTTGATTGTGGAGATTTAATCTGCTGCTCCTGAGGCTGCTGGGAGAAACTTCTCTTTCTCTTCTTTGTTCACACAGTTCCTGCAGTTCAGCTTTGGATTTGGACCCACCTCTGCATTTAGGTTGCCTGAGGGCATCTGTTCTTCACCCAGACAGGATGCGGTTAAAGAAGCAGCTGGTTAGGGGGCTCTGGCTCTCTCAGGCCAGGGGGAGGGAGGGGTACAGAATGTGGGCCGAGCCTGTGGCGGCAAAGGCCAGCGTGACATTGAAACAGTGTGAGGTGCGCCGTGTGTCCTCTGGAGGAACTTGTCCCTGGATCACAGGACCCTGGTAGTGGCAGGTTGCACAGGCTCCTGGGAGGGGAGGTGTGGACAGTGACCTGTGCTTGCACACAGGCTTCTTGGTGGCTGCAGCAGCAGCCTTAGCATTTCATGCCCATCTCTGGTGTCCGTGCTGATAGTCACGACTCACGCCCATCACTGGAGTTCATTTAGGCGGTGTTCTGAATCCCCTCTCCTCGTGCACCCTGATACAATGGTCTCTTGCCTCTTCGGCAGGTCCAGACTTTTTCCCAGACTCCCTCCCGGCTAGCTGTGGCACACCAGCCCCCTTCAGGCTGTGTTCACACAGCTAACCCCAGTCTTCTCCCTGAGATCTGACCTCCGAAGCCCAAGCCTCAGCTCCCAGCCCCCACCCACCCCGGCGGGTGAGCAGACAAGTGTCTTAGGCTGGTGAGTGCTGGTCGCATGGATCCTCTGTGCGGGAATCTCTCGGCTTTGCCCTCTGCACTCCTGTTGCTGTGCTCTCCTCCATGGCTCTGAAGCTTCCCCCTCCCACCCCCTGTTTCCACCAGTGAAGGGGCTTCCTGGTGTGTGGAAACTTTTCTTCCTTCACAGCTCCCTCCCAGAGGTGCAGGTGTCATCCCTATTCTTTAGTCTCTGTTTTTCCTTTTTTCTTTTGCCCTACCCAGGCACGAGGGGAGTTTCTTGCCTTTTGGGAAGTCTGTGGTCTTCTGCCAGCATTCAGTAGGTGTTCTGTAGGAGTTGTTCCACATGTAGATGTATTTGTGATGTATTTGTGGCGAGGAAGATCATCTCCAAGTCTTACTCTTCTGTCACCTTGAAGTTCTCCCCTACGTTTAGGATATTTCTGAATAGGAGTAGTTATGTGTGTCTTGGGCATATTAGTTCAAGCTCCTATGACCCAAAATATTCTTCCTGTGTTTGTTTTTACAACCACCTGATATCATAAACCCTTTATAATTTTTATTTTCCAATGCATCTTGAGGTGATCTTGTCGACTTGGACATATTGATCTATGGTAACTTTGTGGTCAAAGTCTTGCTTGTTTTAAGCAATACAGAGAAGATTTTGGAGAAATTCCAAAATAAATAATAGAAATAATACCTTCTAGCACTGACTCTCTCTCCTCAGGCCATATGTTCTCTCATGTTTAAAAGCAAATTACTTTACACTAAGCCACTGCCTGCAATTACAGCTTAGAGAATGACTGCACTGTATTCTCCTTTGACATGCCACTAAATACTATGTATTATTATTTTCAAATCAGTGAACAAATGCAAAATTTCTATGCATCAATGACTTTTAGTTGAGAAACAACACACCTAAAAATAAAGCTTGTGCCAATGGATAAATTTTGGCAAGTCTCTGAATCAAAAGAATAGTGACAGGAGTGATTGGAGGATGGAAGGAAATAATTAAAGTTATTTTTAGACTTTTATATATGTATTATATAAATCAACCTATTTAATATAAGTTTTGAAATCATATGAGAACCTAAACTTGGTTCTATGGTAAGTAGTTTTACTCTTATATAATCTTTTATTTTTTTTCTATTGTAATGTCAAATTAACTAGGAAACCAAAATTATTACATAGCCAAGCTTTACATATTCAATGGATAATTGATTGCATCTGATTCAAACTCAGTTCAATAATCATTTCCTCCTGTTATTTAACATATCTGTACTGTACCACTGGAATGTGAACAGTACAGGAGGGACAGCTTTGCTTTTTCCTGTAAGTTGCAGAGGAATTCATATAACAGATGGGAAGTGTTTATTTTAAAAATTAAAGGATCTTATTTTTCAATGTAACAATATATAAATTAACTTTATAAATCCCCCACTATGAGCAATTAGTATTTTGGTATAATGAGACAGCAATTCTTAAAATATATAACAGATTTTATTAAACTTTTTTGTTGACTGAAAATTGCAGTAGGGTGTATTTCAGCCATTTAAGAATGGTTAATTTTAGAGATGATATAAAAGCAGTGCTACTGGACTTCAGTAAGAGTACAAAAATTGAAAGAAAGTTCAATGCTATGCTCAGAAGCATTGTGTTATTTGACCAGAGGATTAGCAGCATCTAGCTAAGCATTGCAAAACCCAAGGAACCATTTAAATTCTCTACAGTGGAGAGACAAAGCCATAATTAGGAAGAGATGACAGAACCATTACACACACACACACACACACACACACACACACACACACACACACACACAATAAAGATGGGACCAGGGGGCTTCCCTGGTGGCACAGTGGTTAAGAATCCACCTGCAGGGGAAACGGGTTCAAGCCCTGGTCTGGGAAGATCCCACATGCCGTGGAGCAACTAAGCCCATGTGCCACATCTACTGAGCCTGCGTTCTAGAGCCCACGAGCCACAACTACTGAAGCCTGTGCGCCTAGAGCCTGTGCTCCACAACAAGAGGAGCCACTGCAATAAGAAGTCTGTGCACCACAACAAAGAGTAGCCCCCGCTCACCGCAAATAGAGAAAGCCTGCACGCAGCAACTAAGACCCAACGCAGCCAAAAATAAATAAATAAAATAAATAAATTTTTAAAAAAACCTTTCAAAATAAAAAATAAAATAATGAGACCAGGGATCAGAATGCTATCATCATGAGAATTTTGTTTTATGAAAATATCAAAACCAGACCAAATGTCCTGGAAATCTCTCTTCAATGCATGTATCACACTGTCCTACTTGGAGTAACTTTCTTCAGAGTAGAAGTTCTCTGAGGGCAAAAGTCATGGTTTTGCTTGGATAGCATGATGTAATTCAAAGTACAGATAATACACCTTTAAAAGAATTTAAACTCAGAAATGTGTTAGGGCTAGTTCAAATCAGGTCATGAGAATTTAATGGTAAATTTTCTGGAAATTTGTGAACATATTCCCATTACTTAAAATCAAATTATATAGGACTTACATTAGCAAAATGGCAGAGTAGACAGCTCCAAGCTCTCATCCTCCACAGCAAGACCAAAATACAAGCACCATCAGAGCCAACTTTGTCATAATCCTGGAAAAGAGTTAAAGGTTTACAGTAATCAAACAAACACTGAATCAAGAAAAAAGCAACTTAACAATGGTAGGAAATCTTTGTAGCATGTTACTTGCTCCTCCCCATCCCTCCCTGGCTTGACAGTAGTCTTGAAGATGACAGCCTGCATTCCCAGTGTGGCATCCTCTCTCAAGTTACAGAAGGAACAGATCAGGCCTTACTCATAAATTATTGTTTATGTTGGCTTTGACCTGTCTAGGGGCTATGTGAAGTACTGATACTAGGCATTTGTCTCTGTTTCACCAAACTCAGAACTAACAGGCCAGAACACTGGTAGTCATTTCTTGAAAGCTTTGCAAGGTGAACAAAGAACCCTCAGAAGCCTGCGAAGAAAGATTAAAGCTGAGACATATAACAGACCACCTAAAGTCTGGAAGGAAAAGCTAGGGAGAATTTCTTTGAAAAATTAGGTCATTCAAAAATACCCATGTTTATTGGGAAATTTAGAAAGCCACAAGCAAGAACAGGGTAAGACATGCATACATTAAAAACTTAGAAGACCCTAGACTTTTACCTCAGGCTAACCCCTAGGCTCAGCACAAGCCTGAATAACTATTAGAGAACTCAAAGTGACAGTTTGCAAAGAATGAGTGAGGTGCTTTTTTTTTCTCTTTTTAGTTCCATAGGAAATTTCTATGACTACTAGCTGAACACAACCAAAATGAACAGACACTTCAGTAATCACACACAAAAAGGAATACTGACTTTTCAAAAATAATCTTGAAAAGTTATTAATCAATTAGACTACTACAATCTTCAACAATTAAAGAACACAGTGAACCTGAGGGGTGGGAAAGAATTTGATTTTCAGAATTACCATATTATAATATTCAAATGTCCAGTTTTCAACAAAAAAATAACAAGGCAAACAAAGAATCAAGAACACATAGCCAATTCAACAGAACAAAATAAACTGACAGAAACCATCCCTTAGGAAACCTACACACTGCAATTACTAGAAAAAGATTTTATAAAAACTGTTTTAAATATGCCCAAATAGTCAAATGAAAAGAAAAAAACTAAATGAAATCAGGAAAATGATGTAAAAACAAAATAGGAAAATCAGTAGATATTCAAATTATAAAAGTAACCAAACAAATTCTCGAGCTGAAAAGTACAATGACTGAAGTGAAAAAAAAAATACTAGAGGTGTTTACAGCATATTTAATCAGGCAGAAGAAAGAATCAGCAATCTTGAAGACAGGGCCATTGAAATTACTGTGTCTGAGGAGCAGAAAGAGAAAAAATGAAGTAAAGTGAAAAGAGCCTAAAAGAACAATGGAACATCATCAAATGGAACAACATATGCATTATAGGAGTCCCAGAAGGAGAAGAGAGAGAGAAAAAGGAGCAGAAAAAATATTTGAAAGTGTAATGGATGAAAAATTTCCAAATGTGATGAAAGACATATATCTATATATCTAAGAAGCTCAGCAAACTCCAAGTAAGATAAACTCAGGGATCCACAAAGAGAAACAATATCATATTGCCAAAAGGGAAAAACATAATCCATGTTGAAAAGACAACTTACAGAATGGGAGAAAATATTTTCAAAGCATGTATCTTATAAGGGTTTAATATCTAGAATATATAAAGAACTCCTACAACTCCACAACAAAACACGACACAATTAAAAAATGGACAAAGGACTTGGATACTTCTCCAAAGGAGATACACAAATGGCCAATAAGCATATAAAAAGATTCTTAACAGCCTTAGACACTAGGCAAATGCAATTCAAAACCACAATGATACAACATTTATCACACACTATGAAGGCTATGATAAAAAAAAAACCCAGGAAATAACAAGTGTTGACAAGGATACCTAAAAATTGGAATCCTCATGTATTGCTGGTTGGAATACAAAATGTTTCAACCACTGTGGAAAAGAATTTGGCACTTCCTCAAAAAACTTAAACATATACTTACAATAAGACCTAGCAATTCCACTCCTAGGTATATACCCAAAAGAACTGAAAACAGGGATTCAGGTACCTGTACGCCAATGTTCATTGCAGCATTGTTTACAATAGCCAAAATATGAAAACAATCCAAATGTTCATCAACAGATGAATGGATATACATACATTGTTATATACATACACTGGAATATTATCTGGCCGTAAAAAGGAATGAACTTTTGATATATGCTACAGTCTGGATAAACTCAAAAATAATACACTATGTGAAATAAACCAGATACAAAAGGAAAATATTGTATGATTCCACCTATTTTAAATATCTAGAGCAGGCAAACTAATCAAGACAGAAATTATAATAGAGGTTATCAGGAGCTGGAGGAGGGGGAATGTGGAATTATTGCTTAATGGGTACAAAAAGTTTCTCTTTGAGTTGATGAAAAAGTTTTGGAAACTTTTTCAGATAGTGGTGATGGTTATAACAACACTGTAAATGTAATTAATGTTAGTGAATCGCACACTTAAAGTGATTACAATGGTAAATTCCATGTCATTCATATATATTATACAATTTTAACAAAATTAAAATGCATATATTTTAATAATATATATATAATTTTAAATTCACAAATGATAAAAACCACTTATTTGTATGAACTTACAATTTAATTTATATTAAAAATAAAGGTAAAACCTAGCTTTAGCACCAATATATAGAGCTTAGAAGTTGTGATCTCATCCTTACAAAAATAAGCTGAAAATCTTAAAATCTTGGACTTTCAACTGAAATGGCAGAAGAAACCTCTATCCAGATATCTGGAGAGTCAGGCAAACCCAGAAAGTCACAAACAAGATATGCTTGCTTGACACAGAAGCTGCTGGAGACAAAACTGGTAAGAACACTTAAATGGTAATTTTTACAAACTGTTGGAAATTGAGAGTTGACTGATGTGTGAGTGAGAAACTCCCAGGGGCCACGGCCACAGTTCAAGGAGGAGCCCCACAGTTTCATTGGTTTTATTTCCAGTAGTCCTACTAGGTTCTCACGGTGAAATTCCAGAAAGATCCCCTCATGATTCTGGCATGGAGAGGGGAAGATTAATCATTATGAAATACATCCAGAGCCTTCTCTGTAACAAATACCTATTCTCAGGGAAAATGACTTTACCAGAACCTTTTCCCAGTTGGGGAAAGCACATTCCTCCTGCCCTAGCCCTCTGTAACTTTCCTGTGTTATCTAAAAGGGAGAAAGCAATACCAGTGAAGAAACACTCGTGAAAGTTTGAAAGTTTGAGTCCAGAGACACGGGCCTACAAATTACTGACGTTTACAAAACACTTCCCTTCTCTCACAGTTTACCACCACACCAACAGGGCTCCAGTGTAATAATAGGGGATTGCTGATGAAAGATTGCAAACAGACTCTCTGTGAGTAAGAGTACTTGGGGAATTCCAAAATAAACAAGGGAGACCAAAACAAGAACACTAGAGGAATCTGGAGCCTTAGGCACATAGAGCTACAAAAAACATTAAACATAAAATATTAAAAAGTCCAATAATTAGCCAGATTAACATAAATTTTCATACTAAAGTATATTCCTATTGATACAACATGTTCAGTTTTCAACAAGAAAACTGAAAGGCATTCCAAAGAGCAAGAAAAAATATAGTCTGAAAAGATAAAGTAAGCATCAAACTAGGCTCAGATATGACACAGATGATTAAATTATCAGATAGGGAACTTAATGATGATAAATATGTTAAAGACACTAAAGGAAAAAGTAGACAGCATGCAGGAACAGGTAAGTAATGTAAGCAGAAGACGGAAACTCTAGGAAAGAAACACAATAAAATGCTAGAAATCAAACGCTGTATCAGAAATGAAGAATTCCTTTGATGAGCTAGTCTGTAAACTGGACATAGTTGAGGATGGAATCAGTGAGCTTGAATATAGGTCAATAGACACTTCCCAAGCTAAAATAAGAAGAGTAAAAAGAATTTAAAAAAGAACAGAACATCCAAGATCAGTGGGATAAGTTTTTAAATGTGTAACATATGTGTACTTGGAATAAAATAAGGAAAAGAAAAAATAGAGAAAGGAAATACTTGAAGTAATAATAACTGATAATTTTCTAAAACTGATGAGAAACACCAAACCACAGATCCAGAAGTTCAGAAAAAAACAAGTAGAATAAAGACCAACATATTGTATATTATATTCAAACTGCACAAAACCAAAGACAAAATCATGCAAGAAGTCACAGCAGGGGATGGGGACAATAACTATAGAGGAACAAGGATAGGAATTACAACTGACCTCTCTTCAGACACCACTCAAGCAAGGAGTAAGTGGCATGAAATACTTAAAGTGTTGAAAGAAAAAAAAAACAAAAAAACATACCAACCTAGAATTCTATGTCCAGTGAAATTATCCTTTAAATGTTAAGGAGAAATAAAGACTCTCTCAGACAAGCAAAAACTGAGTGACCTGTGAGTAATACACTTCTCTATTTCAATTTCTCTTATGGACTATTGTTGAACTGCAGCTCATCATCTGGCACTCTGTGATCCACTTAACAAACATTAATAAAGTCATAACATATGGTGAATTTTTTAAGGTGATGAATCTATTCTGTATGATACTGTAATGAGAGGAGGCCAGAATCATTTACATGTAATAGATTAGAGTAGGAAACATTGGTATGAATTTAGGCTTAGCTTAATATATAAACAGATAGTTACATACAGAAATCTTATAGATTCATAATAGTGTAATCAGTACACAGGTGTATACTAGTACACAGTGTGTAATTAGTACACAGATAACTAAATGCACTTGTATTTCCTCACTCTATCAGCTGAGAGGACCTAGATATCACAACAGTAGTGAGCACAACTAGCACCCAAATTTTAATTTCTTATACTATTCTCCACCAGTGGAACCAGGACTCCTTAGAGAAACGGCTGACTCTAGGACTAGGACAGGAGATACTCATGATAAATCTGGAATATCTTGTGTGCTAGAAAGTTAGAAAGTGCTAAACAAAAACAAACAAACAAACAAATAAAAAGCCTACAATGATGTGAATATGTTAAAGGGAATCAGGAATCAACTGAAAGAGCTCAGTTGGCCAAGCTGGAACAATTTGAGCAACAAAATATAACAAGTAGTATAGAATTATAACCCAAATATAAAATAAATATACATGAGTTCATATTTATATAAACCAAGGATTGAACAAATAAACTGGAGAGAAGAGATAAATCTCCCATGTGGAAGAATTTCAAATAATTTTTATAGTTATGCTCCCATCCTCTTTAAGTGTGGGCTACACATAGTGACTTACTTCTAAAGAGTACAGTGTAGAAAAGGGGAAAAAGAGTAATTTTACAGTGGAGAAAACTGACAAACACTACCTCAGCCTGGAGATCAAGGTGAACATCAACAGTAATAAGTCATACTGATTGTATAATTCCCTGGATATTATGTGGTAAAATAGTACCTTATCCCTGTGGTCCTAACAGAAACAAATGACCCTAGTCTAACCAGGAGAAAAAAAAATCAAAAGATACAAATTAGGGGATATTCTTGATTCTCCTCACTTAGTAAATTATTTTTTATTCTCTTTGGATGCCAGTGGAATTATTTACATTTGTAGTCCAACAAATTCATCAGGTTTTGACATATAGGGATCATCCTTGCTTAATTTTTCCTCGTATATGGTAAGACATCTCAGTCTACAGATTCAAGACTTCCTTTATTTCAGTTGTTTTTTCTTGGTGGTGAAGTTATTTATGGTTACTAAGTTATAGTACTGTCTCAATTTTTATGAAAATTTATTAATATATACTGTTTACAAACATATTTCATTTACAATAACTAAATAAATATTCTCATGGAGCTCATATAACAATTTTTTGTAGACCAAATTGATAAACAAGTAACTTTATTACATATCAGAATGTAAGTATTACAAGAAAATTACAAAGCTCTATCAAAGTTCAAAACAGAGGATTATTGCTGAGAAGTTGCTTAGCCAAACTAAAATATATATATATAATATTCAAATGAATCCTGTGGTAAATTTTGTAAAGAAAAGAGAAAAAAATCCTTTGTGTGATGGGAACCATTATCTCATAGATTGTTAGAAAATTTATGATTTTGAATGTTAGGCCTTTTCCAATATGAAGATAGGAGCAATACCCACTCCTCTTTAAAAGGCCCAGGTATAGCCTTAATCCTCTGCTATAATCACCCTACATTACCCACAATGTGAAGTACTACCTGGTTCCTGTTCTGGTCTCATGGAGCTTAACTCTGTGGGCATATAATGACTGGCAAATATATTTATATGCCTCCTTTCCTGGTCCCTGAGTCACCTGATTTGAAAATGCCCCTACCTGTATCTTTATGCCTGGCTTAAACCATAGTTCCTAACTCAACTCTATACCTTCTGCCCAGGTTACAGTTGTGAATCCTGATAACAATCATGAATTATTGTAACTAATTTCTTCTTGGTTGCAACCTCAGTATACTGTGACCACTGCCACCCCCACTAAACCTCAATTCTCTCTTCTGTCCCCCTCTGTCTTACACACACACACACACACACACCCTCTCTACACATAATTCACATGTAAATCTGTTGACCATAGCCAGTTTCAGTTTCTGAAAGCCAAACCAAGACCATCTACTCAGAATCCCAGTCTTGATTATGTTTTCTAGATACCTTGGCCTCTATTCCACCACGAAAACTAAACATAATTATTTCCCACTCTCTTGAAAGCAACCTGTCAGCCCTATGCTCTACCTTGGTTAGTAGAGCATAATCTCCAGATGATTTTAACATTGTTTATCTCTTACTAAGTATATGTACTCATTTAAAAATTATTTTAAAGTTATTATGAACCTTAAAGCAGTGAGCCCTATCTCTAATCCATTATTTACAATACAATAGCCTTTATGCAATTTTTATTTGAAGCAAAGAGATCTTGGATGATCTGTATGTGTGCTTTGGAAGGCAGAAATAAATATCCATTCTTTATTCTGTACTTCTACAAAATTCTCTGTCTTTGCCATCTGTGTTTTGGAAATATGCAGTTTTCTCTGCTTGTGTTTTATTTCTGATAAATAAGATAATTGGGAAATAATCCTAGAGAGCTATCCCTGTCAGTCTCTTTGTTCTTTAAGAAGGAGATGAAGTTGGGGGCTAGTTCTCATACGCAATTAAGTTTAAAAGAATGCCATGACCTCAACTTGTCTTATCCTTCTCCTCTGGTCTCTATACATGTCTGTACAGGTGAGCCACCTTTGCTATTAAAATTTTGGATCCAAGATTCAACCTTTTCAACTGGAGATTCGGAAGTTCAGAGCAAATTAAGATGTAGTTTTGTTTAGTAAATAAATAAAGTATAATGAAAAATAGCTATGTTTGCATTTCTTACTTGGGATAATTGGGATTAAATGGTTTTCTCAACTGTTAACAGATATTAAAATCATATATATATATATATACACACACACACATATATACATATAATTTATTTATTTAACTGTTGCTACATATTGTTTATTACTAGAACACTGTGCCTATAATAGTCCCCCAGAAAAAAAATATATATTGCTCCTCACACCAGGTTAGATTAATTTATATAAAGTTCAACACATATTTTGTGTACTTGCAAATTCTGAGCAAATTTGAAGTTAATATAAATTTGAGTCATAAATCTATTTTTTCAATTCTTCCAACAACCCTAAGAATTGGTATCAAGTCACTTCCATATGACAGTAAGCAGCAAGGTCTGTATGAAAGGAATGTGTTCCTAGATGTAGTAAAATTTATTGCTGTTTGGTGATGGGGAGACAATGGACGAATTATGAAGTGAGGTATAAAATAGGTGAGATTAGGTAGTTCAAGAAGAAAACTAACAATGCTTTAAAACCCATGCAAACATGATCTAGTCTCTCTGAATTTTCACACTGGACTTCTCTCCAACTTAGACCTTTGCTTCTGAGGCTTAGAGTACTGACTACTCTCCAAGTAAGATCTTTCTTATATTGATCCTCCCAATCTATACCTCCCTCTGAAATCTCCCTCCTCTATATAGGTAGGTCAATTTCTTATTCATCTTCCCTGACCACAATAGGACTGTAGATGTAGCAGCAATAAAAGTAAGCAGGATGGATATTATATCCCCATCTCACTGAGTTTATTATTTATTATTAATTATTATTCTAATTTAAAGAGCTATTTAAAGAATATTCAAAATATGAGGCCTCTTCTCATTCTACAATAAGTAATCTATTTCAGAGAGTGAATTATATCTTCAAATAAAGAATTTTCTAGAAACTTCTTACTATATTAATTGACTTTGAACATTATATTATCTGTCACTTTGGATATATTATCAAAATAGCTGTTGGTCACTCATTCTACATAGTCAGTGCTCTGATAACTATTCATTCATTCAAAAATATGGAAATATTTATGAGAAAATAGTAATGAATAAAGCAGATATGGTCCTGGCCTTCATGGAGCTTGTAGTCTGGCAGGGAAAAAGCAGAAACTGTAGTTGCATTAGCATAAACCAAATGATAAGGATCATTAAAGGGAACATTTGTCATGAACTGCCTGTACCCCAGGAGTTCCAATCCTCCCGCAGTTCCTTGACGGAAATAGATTGCCTTTATCTTTCCCCAGTATGACTGCAGGTGGCATTTAACCACCTCACTAACCATCTGCTTAACAAGATTTCAATCAATTTCATGTTGACAAAGACCCAACACTTACCTGATTGGGCTCATTGTTTCTTGATATCTCAGGCAGGCTCTCAGCCTGCCATACCTTAGCGGGTATTTCTAGTCTCTAGCTTCTAGCCCTTACTGATATAGCTTTATTACTCTAATCTAAGCCCTAGGTCTGACACTGAAGGTACACTGGTCTGAAGGATCACAGAGAGATCACAGATCAGGCAAATATTCAACAAAAGTTTTAAAAGGGGTGAGGATGGAGACTTCTGTTTCCAGTAGTATGGTAGATTAGATCATTTGGAAGACAATTCTACTATAAAACGATTTTATCTTAGAAAGAAGATACTTAGTAAAATATCACAGGATTTACAAGATGTAGGTAGATCTCCAAAAACCTAACAATTTACCCTGCTTTGAAAAAGGTAAAAATCACAAGAATAAATCTGAGCTGGGGGTGATCAGTCAGCAAGAAGGGGGAAACTGGATTACCATGATGGAAAATGCCAATAGAAGCACTGCTATTGTGACACTAAACCTTGATGTATCAAAAGGTGGAGAAGCTGAAATTTAAGACATCTAGATTAATTTAGGAATCTCAAGGAAGAATAAAGTACTTATTTCTACCTCACACCTGGCTGAAGTAGACACAGATTCTGTTTAGAGGAAAATGTCCAAAATTTAGAAACTGAAGGACTCCCAACATATTGAAACCAAGTAGACAAAAATTCAAAATCAAAGATCAACAAGACCGTGAGGAGGTAAACCACCATAATAGAGAATAAGCAGAAACTATAAACAACAGATTTAGATACAGAATATGTAAGAAACATTTAAAGAAGTAAAGATTGGGGTCACAAAGATGAGCAAGCAATAAGAAATTATCAGGAATGACCAGACATATCTGACAAAGAAACAAATGGGACTCATAGAAATTTGGTTGAAATTATATAAATATACAATTAAATATGTTTTGTATATATACTTATTTAAACAAAAATATGTTTAGATACTTACAAATATATTTTAAGATACTGTATATATATATATATATATATATATATATATACATGTATCAGAAATATAATCATGTATATAATTTCAACAGCCCATTGTAATTATGTACAGACAGAATTTGTTGTATGAGTATAGAAATTATTATATAATATCAGTTTTTTAAAGAGTATATTGCTTAATTTCCAAATATTTGGGGATTTTTCAAATTTGTTTCTGTTATTGATTTCTTATTTAATTCTGTTATGGTAAGAGAACTTAATTTGTGTGATTTTAATTTTTCACAGAGCAGGCAAGCTGGTTAAAAAAAAATTCTATCAGCTTTTGTTTCACTGGAAAAGTTTCATTTCACCTTCATTTTTGAAAAGTATACAATTCTTGGCTGACTTTTTTCCTTCCATATTTTAACAATTTCAATCCGCTGTCTTTCTGTTTTCTAAGTGTCTCATGAGAAGTAGGTTAAAATTTTTTTGTTGTTTCTCTATATTGAGTTTCCTTTCCCTACCTGCCTTCCCCCAAATTTATTTTTACCTTTGTTATTGAGCAGTTTGATTATAAATTCTGTTGGTTGTTGTTGTAGCACATGCATTGCTTCTATCTTTCTGCTAAAATTCCACATCTCTTCATGCATGCTGTCCACATTTACCACTCAATCCTTTTACATATAACAGTAGTTGTTTTATTTTTTCAGCTTTATTGAGGTATAACTGACATATAAAATTGTATATATTTAAGATGCACAATATGTTTTGATATACACATACATTGTGAAATGATTACTACAATCAAGCTAAGTGACATATCTATCATATGGTAGTTATTTTCAAATTCTTGCCTGATAGTTCCAAATTCTGGCTCATCTGAGTCTGTTTCTATATATTGCTTTATCTCATAAAAATGAATGTTTTTTTCCTGAATTTGCTATGTGTCTTTTAGTTGAGTACCAGAATTACTATCTAGAAAAACAACAAAGACTGAGTCAAGTGGTACTTGTTGCCACAAATGGTTACACTTCTTTTGCCTGGCCACTAGTTGAGGGAGTTGAGTAAATGTAGCCAGTAATTGAGTTGGGTTGTTGTATTGCTACATTCAGTATAACGCAGTCTTCCATTTTATTCTCCATGGTAAGCAGTGGTTACTCTGTACTTAGTGTGAGGCTTGGTTACTGAGGAGTAGTAGTATTTAGCATTCCTGCTCAGCTTTCAGCAATGCCTTCCCACTTGTGTCATAAGAGAGGTCTTCCTATGCACTCTTGCCACACCCAGAGTGTTCTTGTTTGTTATTTGGTGCTAGGCTTGTAGAGCTGGCAAAAGAGATTCTCAGTTTTTCTTGTCAAAAGTCATGTTTTAGGCAGGACCTGTACACTTTGCCTTTGTGGATAAGGTCTAATCATGCCTATCCCTCTCACCTTGTGTGAGCAAACTCTGCCCTGCAGCTGGGTAAGGTCTTTTATGAGAGACATTTTTATGTCCCTCCCCCACTGGCAGATGACTTTTGCTTTTACCCCCTGCTCCAGAAGCAGAGAATCTTTGTCTGCATTGTGCAGGCTAGAGAGGTTTCCCTACCCTTTCTCAAAGGGTAGATGGGACTTTCCTGTGCCCTTCCCCCAAAATGTGGGGTTATACCTGAACCCTGTGTCAGAAGAGTTGTGGTTCTACCCCTCATTCAGAAGAATTGAATCTTTGCCTGAGTATTGGGGGAAAGACAGTTTGTTTTTTCCTCCCCCAGTGGTTTAAGGCAATTTTTTCACACAAGAGAAGGATTCAAGAAAGAGTATAGGGTTTTTTTTACTGGCCTGGCATTGGAGACTGTACCCCTGCACCAACAATTACTCTCACTCTTGTCTTCTGCCCAGCCCCCAACCTTTCTTGTGAGTAACCAGTGGAGGTCCATGTAGAAGACTGTTAAGTCAATCTCATTTCCCTTGTGTAGGGGGCTCCAGGTTATTCCAAACTGATATGTTAGTCCACACGCAACCATTTAGAATTTGTTACAATTACAGCTGTTTTATTCTTAAGCACATCTATGCCACCTTCCTCTTCCTCCCATGAAATAGTTTATGTTTCTTGTCACAAGACTCTTGAGAGAGTCTTGTCATTTTGGGGAAATAAGATTTTTGCATTTGTCTTGTGAGTTCAGTTCTCCGGTGGTGTCAAGAAGAGTTATGATTTTATAGATTATTTGGGATTTTTTCATTATGAAAATGGGGACAAAATTCTCTTACAGAAATAATAACACTACATTGTGTGGTTTAAAAATATGTAAATGAAATATATATGACAACAATTGCACAGATAACAAGGGATGAAATGTAATTATATTATTGCAAAGTTTTTATATTTTACCATGAAGTGAAACAATATTAACTTTAAGTATACTATAAGTAAAGAATGTATATTTTAATTTTTTAAGCAGCAACTTTAAAATTAAGGCAAAGATGTGTGCCTAAATGGTCACAAGAAGAATTAAAATGGAATACTAAAAAATATTTTTAAAATCCAAAGTAAAGATTGTAAAGAAAGACAAGAAGAACACTGACATACAGGACAAATAAAAAAGTAGCAAAACAGTAAACTTAATCCAACCATACAGGTAATTAGATTAAATGTCAGTAGTTTAAACATTCCATTTAAAAGGCAGATATTGCCAGTCTGGATAAAAAAGACTAAATATATGCTCTCTACAAGAAATTCACGTTAAATACAAGAAAAGAAAAAAAAAAGAAAGCTAATGAATGTGAGAATCAAAGATAAGAAAGGTCGAAGGGTTATACTAATAGCAGATAAAGAATACCTCAAGACAAGAGCACTTCCTCAGAGATATTTCATAATAACAAAACCCGTCACTTCATGAAGAAACAAATATAACCATAGTTTAAATGTGCCTAATAATGCATAAAAAACTGACAAAAATCAGCAGAAACAGATAAAATCCATCATCATACCTCAAAATTATAGCACTCCTCTCTCAGTTATTCACAGTAAAACTACATATTCACCTAGCTTTCATATATTAAACACTAATCCCAAAACTACATGAAACAAATTCTTTTCAAGTGAACATGTAATGTTTAATATCATAGACCATACACTGGGCCGTAAAACAAGTCTCAATCAATTTCAAATTTTATAATTTTTCAGGCTATGTTCTCTGACTCAAGGAAACTAAGTTAGAAACCAACGTCAATAAACAATATCTAGAAATTTCACAATTATTTGGAAATTAAACAACATACTTCTAAATAACCCATGAGTAAAGCTAAAACAGTGTTTAGGTGAAAAGCTATGGTTTAAATGCTTAGATTAGAAACAACAATTACCTTAAGTAAATGGTGTAAGTTTTTACCTTACACAACTACAAAAAGAACAAATTGAGCCCAAAGTACAAGAAAGAACATAAAAAAGATAAGAGCAGAAATCAATGACATAGAAAATGGACAAAGAAGAAAATCAATTAAAGCACAGCTGGTCCTTTTAAAAGATCCATAAAATTGATGCAATCTTAGATAGAAAAGAACAATGAATGAAGCACCAAATTTCCAGTATCAGGGGAAAAAAAGAGGGACTATTAGTGTAAATCATTTAAGCTTTAAAATTATGAATGGTAGTATTAACAATTGTATGCCAATAAATTCAAATATTTAGATAAACTGAACAAAATCCTTTAATGACACAAATTATCAAATGGACCCAAGTAGAAATAGAAAACTGAATAACCCTTTACTTATTAAAAGCATTAAATCATCAGTTAAGTATCTACCAACAAAGAAAACAAGACGTCGATGTTTTCACATGAATTGTATCCAACATGTATATAAAAAATAATTCCAATCCTACAAAACTATTTTAGAAAATAGGGGAGGAAATACTTCCTGACTCATTTTATGAGGATTACATACTCTCTATTTTTTTTTACTACATCGCTGGTTTATTATAAATGGATATAACTCAGGAATAAACAAATGGATGAGAAGCAGAGGGCAAGGTATGGAGAACGGGGGGGGCAGAATTTCCAAGCCGTCTGTGAGTGCCCCACTCTTCTAGCACCTCTACATGTTCAAGAATCCAGA